>NW_019176952.1:0-142 GCF_002260705.1 Seriola dumerili | reverse complement strand
CTCCAACCTGAACCACCATTTTTTTGCTGGACTGCAACAGTGTGGCCAGCCTTATCATCACAAATGTTACTGACTGACCGACCGACCGACCGACCGACCGACCGACTGACATTTCCACCACTGGTTAGCGGAGTGCAGAGCT
>NW_019176951.1:0-148 GCF_002260705.1 Seriola dumerili | reverse complement strand
ATTATAAATACCTTTCAGGACTACACTACACAGGTCCAGGTAACAACCTCAGTATCTGGACTATACAGAGAATCTGAGGCAGGCACCGAACATCCATCCACAACAATCAATGACAAATCTTGGGCTTCATTAGTGAAGCACCTTTTAT
>NW_019176950.1:0-165 GCF_002260705.1 Seriola dumerili | reverse complement strand
CAAATCCCATCTAGTCACGTAATAAAACAACTACAGCTCCATGCACAGCTTGCCATCAAATACGTGTGTCACTTTGTTGTAGAAAATTATCATGTTGCTGCAGTTTAAGTTGCATGTCTTGACAGCCAATACCATGTACTTTCTTGCAAAGGGGCATCATGGCAG
>NW_019176949.1:0-237 GCF_002260705.1 Seriola dumerili | reverse complement strand
GTGGAGAATGCTCACAGCCATTGGACTGACAGGGAGGGAGAGAAAGACAGCAGCTCGCAGGATGGGGGAGGCAGCAGAAAGAGCCTCTTGCTGGTTATGGAGCAGGAGAGAGGAGTCAAGCTGGAAGCCAGGAGGAGGAGATGGGCAGTGATTTGGCCACCACTGCCGACCCACCATCGGGAGGCTGTTGCGGTTCAGGGTTGAAACACTCAGTGAACAATGGTTACCGCCTGATGA
>NW_019176948.1:0-730 GCF_002260705.1 Seriola dumerili | reverse complement strand
CTGATGCAGTTTTAAAAAAAAAAAAAGAAAAAAAAAAGACAAAAAAAAAAAAAGTACCAGTTTACCTCGGGAGCTCTCAGCCATAGCAGACCTTAATCCCTACAGATATCTCAGCGCTGCGAGCAGCTTCTGAACTGCTGTGGCTGCCGTTACAAAGCAGGTACATACTTTTTTTGTTTTTCAGGAACAAACCCGGGAGCCTCAGCAGAGCGCTCTCGGACCATTTGAATGCATACAGTGCAGGGTTTTTACAGAAAACGGGACACAAGCCGAGAGTCCATGTCAACACAGTCTTACCTCAGAATCATACTACAGTACGGGGGTGGGGGGGCAGGGCTTACATATATGATCATAGCAACCGTGAATGACTATTTTTTATTCCTTCTCTTCCTTGTCTCTGGTGGTGTTGGGTGAGAATACTCTGCAGAACTCTTCTTTTTCTTGTTATTTTCCACTATAAATATATAAATATATAAACTGTACATTATGACATAGAAGCACTATGGAAGTTTGATTGTTAGATGTGCACTCGCAGCATGAGGTATTATTCTTTATTATTCTTCATATCTCAGAAAAATGAAAAAGTTAAATAACAGCTTTTGGAAGTAAAGGAAAAAAACGGATAAAAAAAAAAAATAACAGATTAAAACAATGCAGTAGCGTCTACTGATGTCAAAGAAAATACCCAACCTCACCCCACCACACACACACACACACACACACACACACA
>NW_019176947.1:0-311 GCF_002260705.1 Seriola dumerili | reverse complement strand
TAAAGAAGTTATCAAATCCTAACTGAGAAAAAGAAAAAACTGTATCATGTCTCTGTGGATCTGACCATTGTGAGCTGAATCCCGGTGGCATCAGTGAAGGCACAGCGTAGGTTGACTGTCTGGCCAGGATACGACAACACCTCTGGCTCCACCTTCACTCGCTGACCTGTCACTCCTAGAAGAAACAAAGAGAGAGAAATAGAAACATTAATGTCTCTTGTTTCCTTCTTTTCCAAGCCAGGAGAGGAGATAAAGAAAGGGAGCAGATAAACAGTATCGGTACAAAGCCTGCTGATGATAAATGAGGACAG
>NW_019176946.1:0-119 GCF_002260705.1 Seriola dumerili | reverse complement strand
ATCTGTACAAAATGAACATCTCCACAGAACATATTCTGTTTTGTTTGTAAAAGCTAAGAGAGGCTGATGCAAAGAAGGTGAAGAGAACAACAATGCAGGGCACAGAGCTGAGGCCATGG
>NW_019176945.1:0-124 GCF_002260705.1 Seriola dumerili | reverse complement strand
CACTCCTGTCAGCTGAGAACAGGAAACTGAGGCTACAATCCGCCCCGGCTCACCAAAACTGGACAATAGAAGATTGGAAAAACGGTGCCTGGTCTGATGAGTCTCGATTTCTGCTGCGACATTC
>NW_019176944.1:253-899 GCF_002260705.1 Seriola dumerili | reverse complement strand
CTATGACATTTTTTAAGCCTTACTATACAATATCGTTTTATGACGTTTTTTATTCCTTACTATACTGTGACGTTTTTTGACATTTTTATGCCATACTGTAGAATGACATTTTTTATGCCTTATTATACTATGTCGTTTTTAGGTCATTTTTATGACGTTTTTTAAGCCTTGCAATTCCATGTCGTTTTTATGACATTTTTTTTATGTCTTACTATACTATGATGTTTTTTGACATTTTTATGCCATACTGTAGAATGACATTTTTTATGCCTTATTATACTATGTCGTTTTTAGGTCATTTTTATGACGTTTTTTAAGCCTTGCAATTCCATGTCGTTTTTATGACATTTTTTTTATGTCTTACTATACTATGATGTTTTTTGACATTTTTATGCCATACTGTAGAATGACATTTTTTATGCCTTATTATACTATGTCGTTTTTAGGTCATTTTTATGACGTTTTTTAAGCCTTGCAATTCCATGTCGTTTTTATGACATTTTTTTTATGTCTTACTATACTATGATGTTTTTTGACATTTTTATGCCATACTGTAGACTGACATATTTTATGCCTTATTATACTATGTCGTTTTTAGGTCATTTTTATGACGTTGTCATGACATTTACTATACTATGACGTTTTT
>NW_019176944.1:0-244 GCF_002260705.1 Seriola dumerili | reverse complement strand
TACTATACTATGACGTTTTTTAAGCCTTACTATTTCATGTCGTTTTTATGACTTTTTTTATGTCTTACTATACTATGATGTTTTTTTGCCTTACTATTCTATGATGTTTTTTATGCCTCATTATACTGTCATTTTTATGATTTTTTATGATGTTTACTATGCTATGACATTTTTTAAGCCTTACCATACTATATCGTTTTATGACTTTTTTTTATTCCTTACTATACTGTGACGTTTTTTGACA
>NW_019176943.1:0-125 GCF_002260705.1 Seriola dumerili | reverse complement strand
CTCATCCTTGAAACCTGTCATTGTCGACACTCACATATTCACAGAGATGCGTCATCAGCTTTTAATGATCACTTCTTCTCCTTCTCGGATAGATCGGAAACTACAGATGCAGGAGGTCGGGGTCT
>NW_019176942.1:0-147 GCF_002260705.1 Seriola dumerili | reverse complement strand
ATTATTCTTAAGGTACTATTTAATGTAGATTTTAGAGTCCATCAAAATGAAATGAAATGAGCGTATTGCCTGTATCTGTGCACTGCAAAATGCTCATACACAGACCAAACTGCATCACAGTGATGGCTTTCGGTGTGCTTTCTATAA
>NW_019176941.1:0-107 GCF_002260705.1 Seriola dumerili | reverse complement strand
TGTTTTCTTTGCCGCACCTACATAAACACTAACATATAGGTTCATTGTTTTGTCACGCATACAAACATATATATACATATTCGACGTCCCTCCACCGCCAGACACGT
>NW_019176940.1:0-106 GCF_002260705.1 Seriola dumerili | reverse complement strand
TATATATATATATGTATATATATGTATATATATATATGTTTATATATATATGTATACACACATATACATATATACACACACACATATATATACATATATATATATA
>NW_019176939.1:0-556 GCF_002260705.1 Seriola dumerili | reverse complement strand
GGCCTCAAATGTGCTATGTCGGCAACACTACAGGCTGTAAACACCCCCGTAATAGAAACTGTTTGTGCCATTTTATTTTGATGAAATGCAACGGCCAATGGGGAAACTCTTTTTCATTCATGTGGAATTTGGCTGACTAATGGTAGAATTATGATCACTCAGTCAGCAACATTCTCGATTATAGGGCTGGCCTACACAACACAAACTAAACAACATTCATCATTACAGAGCATGAACCCTTTTAGGTCTCATCAGCACCTGGTATTAATGGTTGTGGATGTTATCTGGTTAACAACATCTGATTTGCATTTTCAAACCTAAGCATACAATTAATAAGTGTTTTTGTCGTCTGATTGAATCACATGGTGGGTGGCAGGTCAAAGGACAGGATGCAGGATAGTCTCCAGGAACCCCTTCAACATGTGAGATGAGGGTCACTGATAGACTACATCTCATGGTCTGGAAAGTTCTGGAGAGAGGTGACATGCTGACCTTGAGATAAGGTAAGTGTTAGGGGAAATTCTTATCATCGGTGGTGAGGAAAGAGCGCTGGAGT
>NW_019176938.1:0-146 GCF_002260705.1 Seriola dumerili | reverse complement strand
TTTTGTGCATGGAGCATTATCATGTTGATAAAGAAAGGGGCTTCCCCAGACTGTTGGTGCAATTAAAGAAGCCTATAATTTATTAAAATCTTATCTTGTGTTACAGCATTTCTGTATCCTTTAAGTGGAACTAAGTCACCTAGCCC
>NW_019176937.1:0-126 GCF_002260705.1 Seriola dumerili | reverse complement strand
GTTCACTTGGCATTAGCTTCCATACAAACACACATGTATATTGCAATTTTTTATTTTACATGTAGGGCTTCTTGTATATAAATAGTCATTTTAAATAAATTTCTACCCACTTTTTGACTCTTGTGG
>NW_019176936.1:0-109 GCF_002260705.1 Seriola dumerili | reverse complement strand
TACATGTACAATGGCAAAGGTTAAACAGTCTTCTGCTAAACCGTGCTCTACTATGCTATGCTAGGTTATTTTCAGTCAATGTTAACCAGTCCATGGAAAAAGAGAGGTT
>NW_019176935.1:0-128 GCF_002260705.1 Seriola dumerili | reverse complement strand
AAATAGTGTTAAAGTAGTATAAATATCACAGAAGTAAAATAATGTAAAGAACTATTTAGAATTTTGACGTTTAGATTTTATTAATTTTTATTTTTATTTTATATTTTTGTTCTTCCACTTGCGTATTA
>NW_019176934.1:0-313 GCF_002260705.1 Seriola dumerili | reverse complement strand
GGGCGTGGTTATCTCACAGATTCAGACCAAAGCAACAGCTTCATTTATTCATTTATTAATGATAAATGCACTTATTTATTTCAGGATTTATTTCATAGCTGTATTTAAATATGTATTGATTTAGTTATTTGATATTGATTTAGATGGCATTCCATATATTGTCATGTTCCTTATTAACTGTCCAACAGAAGAAGCAGCCCTTTAGAATTGAATTTATGGTCAGTTTATCCAGATAATGTAGATAAACTACCTGGTACGATGGTGCACTTTGATCAGCTGGTCTTCTTGGGAGCTGGACTGTGAGTTAATGAGA
>NW_019176933.1:0-201 GCF_002260705.1 Seriola dumerili | reverse complement strand
TATGCCTTACTATACTATGACGTTATTTGACGTGTTTATATCTCACTATACTATCATGTTTTTACACGTTTTTCTGCCTGACTTGTTGTGGGTGAATCATGGCGTGATGGTTAGGGCTGCTGCCTTGCAATCACAAGGTCACAGGATCGAATCCTACCATATTATTCTACGACATTCTTTGACATTTTTATGCCATACTAT
>NW_019176932.1:0-186 GCF_002260705.1 Seriola dumerili | reverse complement strand
TTGTTTTGTCATCCTCTGCACTAGTTTGACCCTCAGAAACTGGATTATCGGTTAACAGCCTGAGGCTGTGCACGTTGTGTTTGTTTACATGTGGCTGTAGAATACAGAGAAACACAACAAAAAGTTCTTATAATTAAGTTATAATATCATATGGCTGTCAATAATAATATACACTCTGCAATCTAC
>NW_019176931.1:0-462 GCF_002260705.1 Seriola dumerili | reverse complement strand
CACACACACACACACACACACACACACATACATTCACACCTGGGCACTTCAGAGTCACCAGTTCACCTGTTGTGTGGGAGGAGCCACTCTCTGTCACTAGTTTATATAAAGTTGAGAAGTCGCTCAGTAAAGTGTGTTTGAGCCTTCAAAGTAAAAGCACACTGTGGTCGTATCATGTTAGATTGACTTGATGCTTCATATTGTATAAAAGCTGTGAAGATGTGATGACAGATGTGGAGCAGTACAAGTACAACATGGAGGTAAAAGTACCTCCTCTGTGTACTACTGCAGTAAATGTACTCAGTTACTTGTTAAAATACAGATGTGGGTGAATGAGTGAATCAAACATCTTCATTCATTCACTTTGTGGGAATATTCTCTCATTTCTGCAGTGGAAGTCCCTTCACTTTCATTTTCTAAACCTCACAGGAAGTCACACGCTCACTTCTACAAAATAAAAGC
>NW_019176930.1:0-215 GCF_002260705.1 Seriola dumerili | reverse complement strand
GAGAGGGAGCGATGTTGAACTGAATATCAGAACAGCTATGAGTACATCACTCCCTCTCGTGTGATATTGCTTAAGTATTGGACAGTCGTGATAATAGATTTAAAAAAAACAACAAACTTGATATTTATTTTCAATTTCTTCAGTTAGAGCAACAGAACCAGAGGCCTCATAGATGGATCTCAGTGGATTTTGTATAAATCTACATTGATTAAAAT
>NW_019176929.1:0-290 GCF_002260705.1 Seriola dumerili | reverse complement strand
AAATAAATAGGTAAATAAAAGTTATAGTAATAATAATAATTAAACAAATACATATATATGTATAATTATCATAATAACAATATAATCCCACATCAGAAAAGTAAGTGATAAGTTTTCTAATAAAATGAAAGGTTAAAAGGTAAAGAGATATAATATATAGTGTATAATTTTTATAGGACTAACCGAGGAAAGAAGAGGAAGGAAAGAGAAGTAGAAGAAGGGCCAAGTCATATTGCCAATGATGATGGTGAAGGGAGGAATGGGGTCTGATTCAGATAATTAGATTGATG
>NW_019176928.1:0-116 GCF_002260705.1 Seriola dumerili | reverse complement strand
ATGCCTTGCTATTATATGATGTTTTTTGACATTTTTTTGCCTTGCTATGCAGTGATGTTTTTATGCCATACAGTACAATGACGTTTTTGACATTTTTTGCCTTACTATACTATGAC
>NW_019176927.1:0-142 GCF_002260705.1 Seriola dumerili | reverse complement strand
TATATATTATTTATTTATTTATTTATTTACACCTTTTCATCAAAATTTTATTGTTTTGCAAATGATCCGTCGGCCCACTTGCAACACCCCCGCAAAGGGCTATATCCAAAAGTTGCACCTTCCACATTTCCATTGTTCAGTG
>NW_019176926.1:0-720 GCF_002260705.1 Seriola dumerili | reverse complement strand
TTTTTTCTTTCTTTCTTACCAGAAAAAAACAAAAACAAAAAAACATTACTTCAGTTTTTCTAAATTCCCTTGTATCGCTCACAAATGGCACAATATATAGTATCAGATAACTGATCAATTATCTGGTCTGATCCTTACAAACACTGTTTCCAATTTGTATGACTTCATTTTTGGGTGTGAAAAACACAAAACTACAGAACCAGGTAACATTTCTCATTGAGCTGGAATCTTTTTATTTATGACAGAGTCTTTACAGTCAACCACACCATACTACTGTAGACATCTGTTCTGTCAGGTGACAGTTTTACTGATCCAAGCTGTATACTCTGGATTGCAGAGGTCCATGAATGCACTTGCTTTTCGACATACATACTCAGGATCACCAAGAAAAGAAATGACCCCGTAAATCTTGTCTCCGTACACCGCTCCTCCGCCAGAGTCTCCCTGTAAGACAGAAATATATTTTGTTTTAAATATAATTATGGCCTAGTTATTGAAATACTGATGTTAATAACTTTAAATGGTCAAAACTTAAATGACAGCTTTGAGGTTAGAGGTCATGCCAACCCACATAACAGATGTCGATCCCAGGAGTTTGGCCACAGAACCAGTGCTGATACTCCTTGACCCGGTAGACCTGTTGAAAATTTTGCTGCAAAGTTCTTTTGAGGTCTTCACAGTCGACAACATCAATGTCTGCACAGTGGAGAGCAGGTGATT
>NW_019176925.1:0-107 GCF_002260705.1 Seriola dumerili | reverse complement strand
CTTGTCCAGTAGAACCTTCTCTGTTATGGTTGGTGACCTTTCCTCTTCCAGCGCTCCCCTCTTCTCTGGAGTCCCACAAGGATCTATTATTGGCCCTATACTCTTCT
>NW_019176924.1:0-136 GCF_002260705.1 Seriola dumerili | reverse complement strand
CACTTCAAACTTTAGGATATAATGTCACTAATTATAATATGAAATATATTGAAAGTAGTGTTGAACTAAAAAGATAATTTAAATACATTTACCAAGCAATTTTTCATGAAATATTTTCTACTAATTGCAATGTTAA
>NW_019176923.1:0-131 GCF_002260705.1 Seriola dumerili | reverse complement strand
ATCTGTGGTTAATGTGTCATGGACATGGACTCCTCCTTCCTGTCATAATGTTACTTACCTTTGACTATGAAGTTTTGACAATCACGCTTTAAGTCACTTCGCTCCCTTGAAGTGACACTCGGTTTGAATAC
>NW_019176922.1:208477-214424 GCF_002260705.1 Seriola dumerili | reverse complement strand
TCCCCCCCCCCCAGAACGTTTAGAGATTCGCTCATGACTCGCACTTATAATACTACTAATGAACTCACTCCATGCAACAGAGAAGTCATCGGCTCTTTCATTCATGATGTCTCTCAACACCAATCGAAATCCAGGTTTGACGTCCCTCAGCTGGTTTCCATGAACACCGCGTTCAACAAGTAGATACCCCATAACGTCGCTGCTGGGCGGGGGCGCTGTGCCCACTGCTGACCCCTCCTCTGTTGAAGCGTGAACGCTCCAGCTGATCAACACCTCAGCGTGATGACTCCCCAGCCAGTGAGCCCACGCGACACGACGCCTTCATCCAACCCGGTAGCTTCAAGGCCTGCCCACGCCTCACTACTATTTTTAATACCCACCACTTCTGACACCCTGGAGAACAGAAAAGATGTACCGACGCATGTTGCTCTGTTCTTTGTGTCCATACAGCTCACGAACTGATAGCTCCGAAGAGCTCCTGAGAACAGATGGCTCCTGCACTCTCAATCTCCTGTTTGGCTTTTTTCCAGTTGCTATTTCTAGATTTCCTAACATTTCTAACAGTGATGACCCTAAACTCTGCCACAGCAGTCCAGCAAAATTCGAAAAGGCGCTCCCGCGGGCATCAGGTGTTCAAACCCTGGTTCCAACCACCATCACAGTGGAGTTGGACTTCTCTCTTGTTGCAGCTGCAGTTTGCAGCGTTCCACAGCTCCAGTCCAGGCTCAGAGCTATCTTAGGCCTGTCGACCAGAGCCGCAGTGACCTTTTGTCTTTTTTTCTTTCTTCCTTCTTTGTATTTCCAATTTGAAAAGTGACAACTGGAGGTAAATTATTTGCTCCTCACGTTCACTGTGTCCGTTGTTGTTTAGTGTGGTCCTGTCCCTGACAGGCAGGTCTGATTTTGTGTTGGCCACCTAATGTGCTCGTCTGAAACTGCATCAAAACATCTTATTCGGAAACTTGGAAGCTTTAAAAGAACTATCAGATTCTCTTCCTCCATCTCTTTTTATGAGCAGCCATATTACTGCAAACATGACCATGCCTGCTGCCAATACAACCCTCGCTGTTAGTTTTTGTGTTGTCTCCACAGCTCCACCAACTGAGAGACTGTCACTGCTGCACGCGGTCACGCTGGACGGGCTGAAGAGCCACTGGGAGGGCGCAGTTCACCACGATTTCATGTCCTGTACACATCAAAAACAACAACACTTGGATTTTGTGTCTTGTTTGATGTTGACATTTTAATCAGAACTGTCACATCAGAAACAAAAGAAGCCCAAGAAAAGACGCTCGCTGTCTCCACACAAGCTCCTAGAGTATCTGATCTGTAGCTTCCACAGTGACCTCTGACGCTCTTCAGAAGATCCTACATCTCTGCTCCCTCACGGCCTCACATGGGTCTAGTAAAACCTTTACAGAGTGTGAGTGGCAGTTTAACCGGTTAAATACACTCCTCGTCATATTGTGAACCAAAGTCAACAAACGCAAAATAAAGTTTGGTTCTCCCGTCCGTCACCGTCGTCCGTCTCTGGTCACCAGGCTCGAAACATGAGCAGATTTTAAGCTTTCAGCACTTCTCGTTCAGTAAACGTCAAGATGCAGCTCAGTTTAACTCCAGATTTTAAGTGCCGCACACGCTCAAGACTACCCAATTTCTCATTGGGCTCAGATGGACAGCTCGATGTTTCCACCTCCTGTCCTGCTCTCGTACTCTGCTCTTGTCCTGTTGCTCGGACGCTGGAAGTTCAGTGTATCCCGTGCACTGGGAATTCTGCCGTGCTTGTACGCCGATAACAAGTGACGCCGGCCTGCAAAACCAGTGATTTCTCCGTCCGCGGCGGAGCGCGCCGCAGCCCCTGTTAAAGTGAAAAAGCGCTAGTTTCTATGCGCCCTCTATCAGCTCGCTCGTCTCATCTTGGATTCAAAGCAGCCATTACGAACAATGTACAATTAACTCTTACGTTCCGAGCTGAAATAGTGAATGTTATATTCTAATGTGCGAGACAATAGACGTTGACTTTTAAACAGAATTTGCGGCCTTAAACGTGTTCCTGCTTGTTTATAGTGTAATCAGGCGTGGATATGTAACGTGATTGAAGTCACTAATGTTTAATTTTTTTACATGTTTGTGTGTTTTGTTATGTCTGATTTATCCTTGTTAACATTTAGCTGTACAATAACATAGATGTTATGTCTTGACTTTATTGCTATCGCAATTTAAAGACATTTGGGGACCTGAAAGGGTTTTCTGCCCCAAAATGACTTCAAATCACTCAATTATGATTTTTAAGATTATACCATAACCAGTACTTTTCACTAGTTCAAGACTATGTAAAGGGCCAATGCAACACATACAATGCAGTTTTTTACTTGCCAAAAATTGATTCCAGCTGTTAATGTTGGACTGAAAGGGATTTTCTGCCTCAAAATGTCTTCATGTAACTCATGAGTTATATTTAGAACATTATACCATAATCAGTACTATATATATATCTATATATATATACCTTTTAAGCCCAACATTGACCTATTAGTATGTGTGGTGTGCACATATATCACTTAAAGAAGAAGTTCAGCCTATCACTCTGCTTTGTGTTAATTTACATAAAAAGAAAAAGAAAAAAAAACGTCTCTCCGACGGACGGTGGTCGGCTCCCATCGTTCACTTGAAAGATTATTTTTTATTATTTTTCTCTCAGAGATCAAGATCCTCTCGGTCACAATGAATTCTCTGATTTTCCTGCTTTTTGTGGGAATACACGGCGCGACGGCAGGTGAGTTAAACAACAGCTGGTTCATTTTTAAAGAAAGAAATGCTCATTGTATTTATTGTATGTGTGCATGTGATAATATTTGATGTTTAGTTCCAGGACTTCCTTACAGATTATAGAACTGTAGCAAAAGTAACAAGACACTAGAAGAAGATTGAAATATATGTTGTATTTATTTTTATCGGCACCATTATTTTATTTATTTATTTTATGAAGCCCATTAAGATCAATAATGAGTTCTGGTCTAAATGGCGGCATAATTACGCAGCACAAAAGTCCAACACACCTTCACATAAATAAAGAAAACGAGGGGGAAAAACGAGGCATTAAAACAAAGTGTTTCTGGTCCAGAGCTGAACATCAGCCACTAAAACCTTTTACATCTTGAAGTTTTTCATCTCTTCTGTGAAAATTGCTCTCTCCAAAACGATAACGATAAAAATCACATGCTCAGTTTATAGTCGTTGATTAAATTCCATTAATCATGACTGTTACTTTAAAAATGATCTAAATATGATTTGATAGATTCTCATTCATTAGATATAATTGACAAATTAGCAGAGTCTCTAAACTCGTCCCGACAGTTCATCTACATTGTAGAAATGAACAGAAAGCTCCAGTTTAGGTTTAGATTGAAGTTTTTATTTGTAACTGCACCTACGAGTCAGTCGATGGCGCTGTTTCCATAGTTACTGACGCCAGAAGACAAACAACTTCCTGCTTTGTTGGTCCAATATTTAATATCATTCACTAGTGTATGTCAGTAACATGATAACAACATGATACATTAATACTCTTTAATTATCTTTTTTAATCACTTCACCGTCGATTCTTTCAATATCAAACAAAATATAAATTACAACCAAATAAAAGCCTACACACACATTTCATGATCAGAAATGTGTGTGTAGGCTTTAAAATGTAGAATAAAGAAAAATTAAAAACTATACAACACTATGAGAGAATAAAGATAAATTCATGTTGAATGAAACATTTAAGAAAAGATATTGCTGGTAATAAAAATGTGGTTTTAATGCATGCATATAACTGTTAGTAACAGAGACTTTATGAGAGGTACAAGGTAATACTACAGAAACCCTGAGGAAGAAGAAACGTATTTTATCATTGATTGGTCAAAGTTAAAGTGGAAGTAGAGATCACGAGGGACTGAATATGATCAAATGGAAAAGATTTGTATCTGTTAAATATAGATAATAAAAATTTGAATAATATATTTTTCCTAATATTGTTTTTTGTTCAGAGGTTTGTGATAATGATAATAATACGATAACAAGAGAGTAAATGTCGATAAATGTCTCCATTACCTGGAAACTACAGGTACGTTTGGAAGGAATTGATATTCAGCACCAGAAATAAATAACATCTGTTTTTTACAAAACAAGGTTGCATGACTCAATATTTGACTAATTTGATTCATTTATTTCAGACTAAATACATTTGAAGACACATTCCTCAGAAATATTAAAGTGGTTTCTGGAAAAAAATGTTTTCTCAGTTTGTTTTTTGTATTTATTTACCACACAACAGAGATTGTCAGGAGGTCTTTGAATGCACTGTGTCTTCTTGACTCTAATAGAGGAAAAATAACATTGTTCCAGTTGATAAATAAAACTGTCATTCTGAAAACTAAAATCATGACATTAACTTTGTCTTACAGTGACTCACTCTCTGAAGTATTTCTACACTGCTTCCTCTAAGCCCAAACTTCCCAGAGTTTTGTGGCTGTTGGGTTGGTTGATGATGTTTGAGCGTTTTCAACTATGAAGCAACACCAGGAGAGCAAGAGCCTAAAACAGGACTGGATGACAAGAGTCAAGCAGATCAGCAGTATGGAGAGGGAGACACTGGGAGTTTTTCAGGTGCAGCAGACTTCAAAGCCAACATTGAAACTGCAAGCAGCGGCCTTCAACCAAACTGGAGGTTTTGTTTTATTATTCACTTATTACTGGTAAATGTTGCAGATGTACTCATCGTTTTGTATTGGTTCGTAAAAGATGTGAGAAAACGCGACACACACACACACACACACACACACACACACACACACACACACAAACAAACACACACACTACTGAGACTGAGGGACTAACAGAGATTATTAAGGCTTTTTCTCCACTAGTTTAGATCAGATTAACTCTGCTGACGTGCCCACAGTTAGTTGGAACGTAACACAAGATGGGACACAGACTGCCTCTGCTGGATCCTCATATGACATTAGTAGCAGCAGGTTTTATTAAAACTAACTGACAGGACGACTTTGTGAATGTCTTACTCAGATCATGGGTTCAACATGTTTAAGACAGGCTCTGATGTACTGACCACAGTGTATCTATCCAGTATTAAACATATATAGTGCTGAAACAATCAGTCAATTCATCACTTAGTTTCATAACATATCTCATAACGCAAAATTAGTTCAGTTCTTTAAAACTTTTATTTCCTTTCATGAAATATCACATTTTCAGTTTTACAGTTGTTCAATAATTATTTTTTTTCTTTAAAGAGACAAAACTGCTGCTTTCTTGTGGCGTGGTCTCAGTGTTATTCAGAGAGAAGATGGTCGTCCTGACCGACAGAGAGAGAGAGAGATGGAGGAAGAGTGTGATGAGAGAGAGGAGGAGAGGGAGAGATGACTGTTTTAGCTTCAGCACATATGAGGATAGTTAGTTATAGTAAATATCAGTGATCCTACAGGAAAGGAACCGACACACATCATCCAAACATAAAATAAATAACACACGTACCATAAAACCAGGTGTGAAATGGCAGATCTGACAGTGTAACAGCTGCTACACGTGTGAGAACCTGCAGGATGGTGTTGCACTTTTAAACAAACACACAAAGAAACAAACAAAGAAACAAACAAAGAAACAAACAAACAAACAAACAAACAAAGAAACAAAGAAACAAAGAAACAAACAAATAGACAGACAGACAGACAGACAGACAGACAGAGAAACAAACAAACAGACAGACAAACAGACAGACAAACAAACAAACAAAGAAACAAACAAATAGACAGACAGACAGACAGACAGACAGACAGACAGACAGACAGACAGACAGACAGACAGACAGACAGACAGACAGAGAAACAAACAAACAGACAGACAAACAGACAGACAAACAAACAAACAGACAGACAGACAGACA
>NW_019176922.1:205723-208105 GCF_002260705.1 Seriola dumerili | reverse complement strand
TTTGCGTTGCCGCCGTGAGCAGCACAGATGAGGCTACAGGTCCCGCTTACACAGTAAAAATGAAATATATGACACCTGTTATCTAACAAATGACAAACTCACACTCCACGCCTCTCCACAGAATCACCAGCAGCCACACTGTTCGTCTTCTGTGCGCATGTAGATAATCCACCTGTGCACAGCATCAGAGAAACTTTAGTAAAACACATTCCCATATGTTGTCAGGCCTCAGTGATGCAGCCACATGGTTTGAACGTCGCCTTTATAGACAGTAATATTGGGTCACAGAGTGGTGAAAAACAACGTGGACTAAAGTGTGACGTCAGACCTAACAGGAAGNTGGTAAAGAAAGGATGTGGACTGTGTGTTGGGATCGGACTCAGTTTCCCAGCAGTCTCTGCCTCTCTGTCTCTCTCTATAAGGAGTAAACACAGATGGCTCAGATGGTGACTGGCTGTAAGTGTGTTGGTGTGTGTGTGGATCAGTGTGTCTGTGGTAAAGATGTGAAATCAGCTGTTAATGACTGACTGTGCTGATCTCAGTCTGTTTACAACAATATCTGTCTCTGTCTCAGGAGTCCACGTTGCCCAGAAGATGTCCGGCTGTGAGTGGGACGATGAGACTGGAGAGGTTAAAGGTTATGATCAACACGGTTATGATGGAGAAGATTTCATAGTGTTTGACCTAAAGACAAAGACATGGATCGCTCCAACACCACAGGCTCTCATCACCAAACTCAAGTGGGACAATAACAAAGCTAAGATCGCACAGGATAAGCAGTACCTGAACCAGATCTGTCCTGAGTGGCTGAAGAAGTATGTGAACTATGGGAGGAGCTCTCTGCTGAGAACAGGTACAATCACATGATCTGATGAAGTTTCATGAACAACAGTCTTCACATGTTTCCTCTGTTTCTAACCAACAGTAACAATAAATACAAACCAACATCCAGAGACCGACTGTGTCAGTTTACACACATTTATATTTCTCTCATTTTCTCTCACCTCTACCTCTCTTTCCTTTCCCCCACTTTCTCTCTGTCACTCTCTCTTACATATTTATCACTTTTCTTCCTCTCTGCCTCAGTGTCTCTTTCACTCTGTCTTTCCATCACTGTCTCTTCACCTCCGCTCTTTCTAACCTCTCTCTCTCTCCCTCCTCACATTTCTTCATCTGTCTTTTTCCTCTGTCCCACCACACCTTTTTTTAAAATTACATTTGGCATATATATTAAAATGTGTAACAAAAGTATTCAAAACACATCCCATCAAACAGGAACGGTAATGTTAGTGTGCAGAAAATTATAAGAAACTACAAGCTGTTTTTCTGTTTCTCCCTCCAGAGCTTCCCTCAGTGTCTCTCCTCCAGAAGACTCCCTCCTCTCCAGTCAGCTGCCACGCTACAGGTTTCTTCCCTCACAGAGCTGTGATGTTCTGGAGGAAAGATGGAGAGGAGCTTCATGAGGACGTGGACCAAGGAGAGATCCTCCCCAACCATGATGAAACCTTCCAGATGAGTGTTGACCTGAACATTTCATCAGTCACACCTGAAGACTGGAGGAGGTACGACTGTGTGTTTCAGCTCTCTGGAGTGAAGGAGGACATCGTCATCAAACTGGACAAAACAGCAGTTGAGACTAACTGGGGAAAACCTGGAGTCAGAGGTGATGGAGGTAGGAAACACGTTTAGTTTACTTTCATCTGATTTATATTTTGTCTTGTTTTGATGGAGGGTATTGTGTGTCTCTGTGTCTCTGTGTCTCTGTGTCTCTGTGTCTCTGTGTGTGTCTCTGTGTGTCTCTGTGTGTCTCTGTGTGACTATGTGTGTCTCTGTGTCTCTGTGTCTCTGTGTGTGTCTCTGTGTCTCTGTGTGTGTCTCTGTGTGTGTCTATGTGTGTCTGTGTGTGTGTCTCTGTGTCTCTGTGTGTGTCTCTGTGTGTGTCTGTGTGTCTCTGTGTGACTATGTGTGTCTCTGTGTCTCTGTGTCTCTGTGTGTGTCTCTGTGTCTCTGTGTGTGTCTCTGTGTGTGTCTGTGTGTGTCTGTGTGTGTGTCTCTGTGTCTCTGTGTGTGTCTGTGTCTCTGTGTGTGTCTGTGTGTCTCTGTGTCTCTGTGTGTGTCTGTGTGTCTCTGTGTGTCTATGTGTGTCTCTGTGTGTCTGTGTCTATGTGTGTCTCTGTGTGTCTCTTGTGTCTCTGTGTGTCTGTGTGTCTCTGTGTCTCTGTGTGTGTCTGTGTGTGTCTGTGTGTGTGTCTCTGTGTCTCTGTGTATGTCTGTGTGTCTCTGTGTGCCTCTGTGTGTCTCTGTGTGTCTCTGTGTGTCTCTGTGTGTCTCTGTATGTCTCTGTGTGTCTCTGTGTCTCTGTGTGTCTCTGTGTGTCTCTGT
>NW_019176922.1:162640-204609 GCF_002260705.1 Seriola dumerili | reverse complement strand
TGTGTCTCTGTGTGTCTCTGTGTGTCTCTGTGTCTCTGTGTGTCTCTGTGTCTCTGTGTGTCTCTATGTCTCTGTGTGTCTCTGTGTGTCTCTGTGTGTCTGTGTGTCTCTGTGTGTCTGTGTGTCTCTGTGTGTCTGTGTGTCTCTGTGTGTCTCTGTGTGTCTCTGTGTCTCTGTGTGTCATTTTAGTTTCTGTCGTCCAGGTCAACTGTTTTTTTTTCATCTAGATTTGTTTCTTCTGACACTGGAAAGTTTCATGAGAAGGTTTTAATCTGTTTTATTTTTCCAGATGTTCAGATGAAATGGAACTTTATTTAAAACATGTAATTCATCTATTTCCTAATTCATTAACCTTTTATGTGCTGTTAAATATTTCCTGATCGTGACAGAGTGAGTCCAAATCTCATCAGCTGTTCAGCTTTTTATCTGTATCAAAGGAAACCAAACTTCTTCTCAGTGTTACTGCAACAAATAATCCATTACTTCTCACTAACGTCTAAAGACTGAGACTTTACTTTATTATTCAATGAGGAATGCAATCCCATGATTTGTTTATTTCCTTTTGCATCAGTTTATACATGTCATATAAATCATTACCTGTTATTAGTAAAGGTCAGAGGTTATCTCAGTGTAAGGAGCAGCACTTCCTCCGATGTGCAGCCTGACACTCACTTCATTACTTCCTGCTTTACTTTACAGCCGCTCCAAAACTGATTTGATCACGATCTGTGATGGAACAAAACTCTTTTTTAGCAAGTTTAATATTAACGTGTTTTCTAATCAAGTGCTGCAACGTTTTGCTTGTTGGACTTTCTTTCTTTCTGCCACTGAACGTTGATTCTGAGCTGAACACGACTTAGATTTGATGCAGATCATTTTACCTTTACGTGGTGCATGTGGCGTGATGAGTAATTCAACTTGATAAAACATCAAACCCCCTCTGCCATCTTGTTCTTTAGTAACTGTACTGTAATGACTATTACAGCCATCAAAGATAACATGTCTTCACTTTTTAGCAGGTCAATGATTATAATGTAATGTTGATAATCAAACAGTCATGAGTTACATCACAAAACAAAGTGAGATCCCAGTAAAACATGACTGTTCTAACTCCCACCACTGCTTGATCCATTGTGTCTTATTCTTGTGATCCTCTTCAAACACTCCAATAGCTGAAGTTGTGTTCATAAACTCAACCTGATCCTCCAGTGGTTCAACAGTCAGATAAACAGTGTGAATGTCCTGATGTGGTTCCTGGTTCTTCAGAGTTCCCCTCTGCTGCTGTCATTGGAGTTGTTGTTGGAGTGCTGCTCGTCCTGGCAGTCTGCACCGCTGGATTCCTCATCTCGAGAAGACGNGTGATCCTCTTCAAACACTCCAATAGCTGAAGTTGTGTTCATAAACTCAACCTGATCCTCCAGTGGTTCAACAGTCAGATAAACAGTGTGAATGTCCTGATGTGGTTCCTGGTTCTTCAGAGTTCCCCTCTGCTGCTGTCATTGGAGTTGTTGTTGGAGTGCTGCTCGTCCTGGCAGTCTGCACCGCTGGATTCCTCATCTGGAGAAGACGCAATGAAAGACAAGGAGGTGAAGAACAAAAGATTGTTTCACGTGTCATAAAGGCTGTTTTTTACTTCACAGCTGTATCTAACTGCACATCTGTGGCATTGTGTATGTGTTCGTGTTCTCTTTTTTACGGTAATTTTTCGGGGGCATTTTTGCCTTTATTCTGACAGCACAGTCGGGGGTGGGGTGGGGGTGTAATAGTGATACAGATGCTGCTGCTGTGTCTTTTTGTCCTTCAATACTTTCTGAATAATAATAACTGTGATACTGTTTCCTCTGTTCCAGGGTTTAAACGTGCCAGCAGTGAGTATCATCAGTTATCATATGTGATAGGTTTTGCTTTGTTTTGTAATATTTGGATGTTACTTTTGAGCTTTCTATTAAAATCATGAAAAATATTAAAAAGTCAGTGAGTCAGAAAATGAGACATTCGTCATCTGTCACTAATGAAATAGTTTTTCTCTTTGCAGCTTCAGACACTTCATCGTCATCAGCTGAAGCTCCAGTTCCTAACTGATCACAGTGAGTACTTCATCATGTTAGCTCAGTATAATACTCTTGTCTTTTCAGGTCAAATCACATTTAGACATGTTGTTGTGACGCAGCTGATGTTTTACATTCAAGAAGTTAGTCAGTAAAACTACAGGAAAATGATCCAGATGTGTCGGACGTAAAGTGAAAGGAGAGCGACGGTTCTGTATAAAAACTAACAGCTGCAATATTTCTCCTTGTTTGTTAATCTGCCTCGACAGGAGAGCGGCCAAGATCAGAGGATGATGATGAAAACCAACCAATGATTTTACCATCAACGTCTGAGTTTCTGCTTCTAAATGACAACAACAGACACAATATCAAGAAAATGGAATTGGTGAAATGTGCTTTAATTTCTGATAGTTTCATCTTTGATCATCATTCACACTCTTTACCTGCGTTCTTGCTTCAGTCCTGTGAACACACTGTGCCGCCACTGCTGGTACACACAGGTGTGTTTTTTTTTTTTGTTAAATGTGTGACAGTCGGAGCGGGCACAGGTATTCCTATAACACTTAATGACTAAATCACATCTGGAGAGAACAGATGCTGCCCTCCAGCTGCTTCTGCAGATGTGTTGTGGAGAGGGATCACTGCAGCAGCTACAGGAGACCAAAGACACCAGGAGAGAGAGAAAGAAGAGCAGAGAGCCACGGCCATGTTTGTTAATGAATGAACAATACGTGTTTGGATTTATCATTGACCTTGAACTAAATTTGTCCTTGTTTTCTATTCCAGTGTTTGACAGAGTTAAAGTGAAGGAGACTTAGGTTGAACACACTTCTGCTGGGATGCTGGTGTCTCTCCGTCCACTGTTATTTCATTGTACAGCCGTTTAAATCTCTCATTGATGGTGTGTAAACGATCTCTCATCTGTACAGCTGTTTTAGTGCGGTCTACAAGAAGATACTGTCAGCTATTCTTCTGTGGTCAACTGGATTTTGTTTGTTAGAAATGACTCCAGGTACAAATTATGTGTAGATAAAAATGATTTTATAATCTAGTGTCTAGTGTAATTATTGTAAGAGTTTTTTGGGTTCTGTTTATCTGTCTCTTTCTTTGGGATCTGTTCTGTCACTTTAATTGTGTGTGTGTGTGTTGCAGTGATATTTGCTACTTAAACTTTTACAGATTAGGGTTTTATAAATGAATAAAATGCTTCTGAAAACCCAGTTAAGAGTCACGTCTTAATTTCTTTAATAACATAAAAGGCATTCAGCTTATATTCTTTAGGTTTCAAGAACAGAGCAGCATTTAATTGACTCTAATTATATTTCTATTGGACTTTATCTGACTTAAATGTTTCCAGTTTGATAAATACATTTGACCTGAGTCATTAATTAAGACGAGAACATAAGATCCTTTAGTTCCACAGTGGGGAAACTTGCAGTGTTAAAGCAGCAAGTGAACAGTAGAAAAAAGAACAAATACTCAGAATTGAAAAAGATGAATAATAGATAGTATAGCATGTACAAATAGATATTAAACATTAGTGGCAGATAGGGAATATTTCACAGTTGGTGTGTGTGAATCATTGCACATGGGGAGTTGCTGGGTTTTGGTGTGTAATCTGAGAAACTGACACCATCACAAAGTCAGGTGACATCCCCAGGTGACTTCCTGTCATCAGCTCAGGTTAAGGTACATGATCTGTCCAGAGGGGGAGCTGTCACACCTTTGACTCCTCTTGAAAGACAAACTGTGATCAGCTGATGCTTTGATGCAGAGAAGAGGAAGAGCTGCAACCAGAGTGCAAACCTCACAGTGCTGAAATGTCCTGCATCAAGACTGACTTTGTCCCAGCTGTATAGGACCCTGATCTGTGTTTGAGTCTGACCTCTGACCCACCCAACATAGTTTAACTGAGAGAGGGAGGAAACATGAGCTGGATAAAGAAGAAGGTGACAGATTTATGACGTGCTGGATATCAGACAGACTGAGCTGCAAGTGAGGATCTCATATTCACATGACTGACAGAGAACAGCAGCATATGAAAGGGCAGATAAGTATAATAATAATAACCTACAGTAATGCTCTAGCTGTGGCTGGTAGTCAGAGTGTAACTCATGATACAACACAGGAGATCTGAGGCAGTGTACGATACACATCTGTGATAAGTCATGATACCTGAGTAACTGAGGAGGTAAATGTACTTGTGGAAGGAATCAGGAATCAAACCTGTGCTGTATTTATTCACTGCACTGTGAAGTATTATCACTTTCACAGAGTTTTATCAGCACTTCAGATGAAACATGTGGCAGAGAGTCTCAGTATTTTTGACACACAGCAACATGAACGTGTGAATATTTCAATGTCCAGCAGATTTAAACTGATAAAACTGAAAAACATTTCAGAGTGTGAACGTCAGTGTTCAGGACGACAGCTCCGCCTCTTTAACGCATTTGTGTCAGATTGTTAATATCATGATAAATCAGACTGTGTACTGATATGTCATGATATTTTGAGTATTTGTCACACGACCTGCTGTCTGATTTGGATTTTGAATTTTTACAGACATACTGACATAATTCATGACTGAATCATTTTCTTTGTCTGGTCTTTGATGTTTGATTCTTTATTTATGAATTCATTACTCAAACACTGAGATTTGAGTATTGATTGTTGAATTTTGATGATTTTCATTTTCACTGCTGCTGAGACTGTCATGGCAACAAGGCCATCAGTGTCTATAAAAAGATGTGACATACAGGAAATTGTTATGTTCATGCAATAATTGTGAATAATACATTTGACCATGACAGCACATTTATGACCTTGGAAACAATTTGACAAAACAATCTCAACCCAAGGTCCATTAACTGGCTTGTTCCTGAGCTTTCGACTGTACCACACAGTGTTCATCAGCAGATGGAGTTTGTTGTGTTGTCACAGAGCTGTAGAAGTTCAAATGTTTTTATTTTTGTTGGCATTTTCTGTCTGTTCATGAAGAGTCCCATTTACAGTGAGAAACAAGTCAAGTTAAATATATATATATATATATATATATATATATGTAGTAAAATGTAATGTATATAGTAAAATGTAAGTTTTATAACCTTTTAAAAAACAGTTTTACAAAAATTTGAACAAGATGTTAGAATTTAAATCAAGTAAATAAAACAAAATATTACCAATATAGTTGCCTCTGGAAATCAACAACTGTTACAGACCAGGTAGGTGGACTCAATTGGCAGAGACTGGAGGCAGATGGCGGTTAAAAGAGTTTTATTGTTAGAGAAGGTGCGGGGCAGATGAAGGGACAGATGATGAGGCGGCTGATGGCTGGAGGAGTGTGGCAGGCAGGAGAGCTGAGCCGGGCCGGGGATCTGGAAGCTGGAGGCCGGGTGGGAGTGCAGGTGATCCTGGGCAGAAGAGAAACAGGTTAGAATGGGTATACGGCAGACTGAATGGAGACAACTAGAATAAGTTTTCAGGAGCTGGAGACGGAACTAACTCGGTAGCTGAGTCTACAATCCAGCGCTGACTGACTGACGCAGGGAGCTTAAGTAGGCTGAGGCAGCAGACAGCAATCAGTGACACCTGGGCACTCCAGCACAGCCGACCGGCATCAGCAATTAGCAACCTGCACAGAGAGGGGGAGAGGACTGGGAGGCAGAGGGCATGACAAACTGCTTATAAACTCACTCAATAGATAATCTCAGTAAATTTTCTATCATCAGATTATAAAGCTCTTACCAAGAAACCTTCCTGGAAATAAAAGATGTTTCAAATAAAAGCCATCTCTCACTGCCTAGAATAAAACTCTGGTGGGAAAATACTGAATCCTCTGTTTATTTACTTTGTTGAGTTAAAAGCAGTGAACTTTAAATGTACTGAGTCTAAAAATACTGGAATCAGTCTAAAACTTACTCCCCACCCCCCGTGTATTTTAACAGGCAGGTTGCTAAAACCCTAAAACTTACAAAAATATCCTGAGGGACACAACCTCAGTGTCCTCAGTGGTGCCTGTATGGCCATGACTGTAAATCATGTTTGTTTCTCACAAAGTATTAACTTGTCTGTTTCTTCATCTCATCTCACTGTAACAGCAATAGTAAAGTGAAAAACAGCCTCAGGAGTCAAAACATCAACAGTGGAATGAAATTTCCAAACTTCAGTGAACACAGCTTCATATCAGATCAGGAGGAATCAGCTTGTGAGACGGAGCTGAACTGATCTGATGTCTGTGTTTAACAAGTTCACAGGCTCATTTTCTGCTTTGGTTTTATTTCGTAACTTGTTTTTATTTCAAAATAAAAGTTTGAACAAAGATTGGAAATTACTGCATGTTATATCATCTGTTCTCACATTTTAAGTATTTTGTGCCACAATAAACGTGTAGACCTAAATTAATGCGTTATGTTAAACATAATAAAAATAGCTTCATGTGCTGTATATGAACTTACTGTATATAGATAAGCTGCTTTTTAAATCTTATTTTATAATCAGATGGTATTACTGATTGTTAAAAATAAATCTAAATATTGGTTGTTGATATTTCAGAGCTGTTCAGTCACAGGTCGCTCGTACAGAACAAAAGAACAAGAAGAAGATGCTGCTGTCTCCCCACAAGCTCCAGAGTGACTGATCTGCAGCTCACAGTGACCTCTGACCCCAAATTAATACATTTCTGCTCATTACATCACATTAACCTACAAAACATTGTGCAAGGTCTGAACAGCACTAATTACTTTTTCTTCTTTCTCTCTCTGCTGCTTCCTTTCTTTCTTCACTCCGTCTCTTCATCGTCCTCCGTACGTCTGTTCCACACCTCGTGCAAAATACACAACCACACACCAGCTGTGATATTTACCCCTTTCAACTAAAAGAGGCAGCAGTGCTTTTCCACAAGTTTAAAGTGGAAATTGTTGTGACGCAAAGTTTGACTGACCTCTGACCTCTGGTTGAGTTTAAGGTCTGTTGTACCCAGCATTATCAGGAGCCAGAAACAACAACATGTCAGAATCTATGCCTGAAGACCGAGGAGTGTGCCCCAGTTCACAATGCATTTATGTATCACTAAGCATCCGAGTGTACAAGCAAAGACTTTAGAGCTGTAGCACTTTCATAGCGTAAACAGCACCAAACAAAACCTGACAAGAACCACATGAAACCATTTGACAGCTAAACCCATACAAGAAGGATAAACTATAGAAAATAACAGAAACTATAGCAACAAGTGTGAAAGAGGTTGTAAGCGGACAGCTGACTGAAGAGAGATGTGATTGGATAATTCATAGCAGATCCAGAGTCAGTTCTCTGTAACGGATTGTTGTCATAGTGTCATAAATGATGAATAATCAGCCTGGGGCCTAAATCAGCTCCACAGCGTTTCACTGTTATGGAAAAAACATTGAACTATGACCCATGGATATTATGGTACATTGAGAGAGTAAGAAGTCATTTACAGATATGATAACAGTAACACACCTGGCAACACTGACTGCACCACCATCACACCCTGCGTCACTGTTTGCTGTGGTCTGTTGAAGAACATGTAGCTACTACAGGAAGATATATAATCTATATAAAGATATATAATCTGTCCCATGACTGACTCCTCTGTCTTTCACTTTATAATTCTTTATTATTCAGGGTTTTACATTTAGATGTTTTGATCATTTTCAATAATATGAGGAACTATGACAGAGTACTACAGGTTCTAGTTATAATGTAAGTACTGTACATTTAGCCTTATAGTCATTAATAAAGGTGAAAGTTGAGAGCAGTTGCAACACGCACAATTTTTACAACAACGTGCACGGATCAGGTGATGATCAGCAGTGAGCAGGAAGAGCCTTCATCAACCGGAGCTCAAGCCTCCACGTCACTAACTATTTAAATACAACATTTACACCTGGAGAAAAGATGTGACGCATGTTGCTCTGTTTGTGTAACAGTCACGACTGATACTGAAGAGCTGAGAACAGAGGCTCTGACTTCAATCTCTGTTTGGTTTTTCAGTTCAATCTAGATTTCCTAACATTTTCTAAAGTGATGATAAACTCTGCCACAGCAGCAGCAAAATGAAAAGCAGCATCAGGTGTTCAAACCTGGTTCAAACATCAACAGTGGAGTTGGATTTCTCTTGTTGCAGCAGTTTGCAGCGTTCACAGCTCCAGTCAGTCCAGGAGCATTTAGCCTGTAGCACAGAGCCCAGCTGACCTTTGTCTTTTATTTCTTTCCTTCTGGTTTTCATTTGAAAAGTGAAACACTGGAGTAAATTATTGCTTCATGTTCACTGTGTCGTGTTGTTCTATGGTCTGTCCTGACAGTAGGTCTGATTTGTGCCGACACTAATGTGCACGCCTGAAACTCAACAAAACATCTTATTGGAAATGGACTTTAAAAGAATATCAGATGTTTCCTCCATCTCTTTTAATGAGCAGATATTACTGCAAACTGATCATCTGAAATAAACCCCCTGTTAGTTCTTGTGTTTGTCCTCCACAGTCCACACTGAGAGACTGTACTGCTGCACGTCAGCTGGAGGGTTGAACCACTGGAGGGAGCAGTTCACCACATTTATTCCCTGTAACATCAAGACAACAACACTTGGATTTGTTTGTTTGATGTTGACATTTTAATCAGAACTGTCACACAAAACAAAAGAAGAAGAAAAAGACGCTGCTGTCTCCACACAAGCTCCAGAGTATCTGATCTGTAGCTCACAGTGACCTCTGACCTCTCAGAAAAGATCTACATCTCTGCTCATCACGTCACATGAGTCTATAAAACATTTACAGAGTGTGAGCAGTTTAAGTTATAACACTCCTGTCATATGTGAACAAAGTGACAAACCAAAATAAAGTGTCTCCTCTCAGCCTCCGTCCTCTGTCACAGGCTGAAATGAGAAGATTTTACTTTCACTTTCGTTTGTAACCTCAGTCAGTCAGTTTAACCCAGATTTAAGTGACGCACATGCTCAGCCTAAATTCTCATTGGCTCAGATGAAGGTTGAAGTTCGACAGCTCCATATCTTCCCCTGAGTTGTGCTCTAGTGCTGGAGCTGAAAACACAGTGTGTCTTTCTCTGGACAAAGAAACGCATTAGTTACATTTGTATCAAAGATTGAAATCCTCTCTGTCACAATGAAGACCTTGATTTTTCTGCTTCTTCTGGGAATACACGGCGCGGCGGCAGGTGAGTTACACATGTTTAAATTGTTTAACTATAAAAGGAAAAGTCCCAGGTCTTCCTTGCAGAGATGTAAAGACCCAAAGTAACAAACTCATTATCTTAAATTTCAAGTTAGTAAATCCAGCCTGTTCATGGTATTGATACTTGATATGGCAAGAAGGAATGCAAATATTCTATTCTTGAAAAAGGCAGTTGAAAAGTGTCTTTTCTCTTCTTATTTTACTTTATCAGGATCATTGAGATCGATACGGTCCCAACGCAGAGAAAAGTCCAACACACTGTCAGATAAATATTGAAAACATGAAAATAAGATAAAAAGGGGGCATTAAGATAAAATGTTTCTTATCCACAACTACACATTATGCACTTGACAATTGGAATCTTTATTGTTCATGTCTTATGTAAAAAGTTGTGCGCTCTGAATGGCATGCTCAGTGTCAGTAGTTTTATTAGTTTTATTTAGTGTGAAAAATGTATATGAAAAATAACAAACAACCTACTGAACATGAAACGTAAGTTCATATTGTCCTATTGCTATTGTCTGATCTGTTTTCTTAAATTATATAATATTTTAAAATGTTCAATCCTCAGAAAATTCCACTGTTTGGTTTGTTTGTTGGGGGCCGATTATAATATAATGAAATAGAAGAAGTTTTAGTCAGTTAAATATAGAAAATAAATTTAAAATCAATCACATCCAGAGTGTTCTGGCCACAATAAAAGGGAGATACAATATGGTTAACAGGTATTTACAGGTTATTTGATTAAAAACGAATTGAACCAAATTAAAGTGTCATATTAAATCTTTGCATGGTAATCAGTAAAGTCAGTGATGTGTGGTGTGCAAGGAATGTGGGTGCAGGTGTTGTGAGGTGCAGAACAAATTGATTGAACTAAGGCAACATAACCAAACCCAAAATGTGGTGTGCCTGTGGAGACGACCAGAGAGAGAATGGTTAGTTTGCAGCCCAGACTTATGTATCCTGGAACACACTCTGTGCCACATGTGTTCCACATACCCCAGTCAGCTACCTGACAGACAGATTTGTATGGTACAACCAAACCCCAAGAGGACCCAGAGGTCATCACAAGAGTTTATAGTAAAAACGAATTACAAAATGCTTAGAAGAAAGTCAGGTACATAATTACATGACCTAAATATCTGACTTATTTAATGTTTTGTTTCTGAAATAAATTTTTAAAGACAAGGCATCATCATATAATAGTAAAGTTTATGGGCCAGAATTAGGGGTGGGCGATATGACGATATTAGATCGTGAAGGATTACAACGTGAAGACGATCTTTCAAACTGCAGAGATCGTGGGATCGTCTAGGGCACATTCTATAATTTGCAGTTCTATGCTGATGCACCGACGCACCAGACGTATTGACGTCGTCAACCTGACCGACCAATCATAGCGAATTACGGGCAGTGATGCACTTTCCTACCCGCCTCCTTGTTTGTGTGTGTAGCGGTAGCACATGGAGAGCGATGGCTGAAAGCCAAACGGAGTCGGTCGCTAAAAAAAATTCCACCTCCATTATATGGAATTGGTTTGGATTTTCCGCAACTGATCAAGCGCAAGCAAATGTAATCTGCAAAGTTTGCACAGAAACCGTTCGCACGTCGGGTGGTAACACAACGAACCAGAATGTTGTTGTTGTTTACCTTAAACTTTACGTTGTTTGCACATGCAGGCAAAACTGCGACTATTTAAAATAAAATCTGTTAAGAAAGGTTCTTTGGTCTAAATTGTCTGTTTTTCTTTTTCCAATTTAAGATCGTGATAAAATCGAAATCGTGATTTTATTTTTAAAAAATCGTGATATGATATTTTTGCCATATCGCCCACCCCTAGCCAGAATTTGTATGTAAATGTATTTTTATTTTTGAAAATAACTGTTTTGAATTTGACACCTGTAATGAACAAACCTGTAATCATGAATTTTAAATTTCTCTTACAGTGACTCACTCTCTTAAGTATTTCTACACTGCATCTTCTGGAGTCCCAAACTTTCCAGAGTTTGTGATCGTTGGTTTGGTTGATGAAGTTCAGACTGATATCTGTGACAGCAACATTAAGAGAGCAGTACCCAAACAAGACTGGATGAACAAAATCACAGCAGATGATCCACAATACTGGGGCCGGCAATCTCAGATCTGTATGGATACCCAGCCATCCTTCAAAGCCAACATTGAAACTGTAAAGCAGCGCTTCAACCAAACAGGAGGTTTGTTCTCACTTTTCACCTCTAAACAGTGTTATTCATATTTTCATCATATATTTTAATAACCCCAATCCACCTGTGTGCAGCAGGATCCAGTGATTCATCAGCATTATTTGAACATTACCTTTATAGATAGTAATATTGAGTTAAAACAGTCTTTTGACAATCCAACATACTCTAGTGTTATTATATTGATGTTTAATTAAAAAAGAAATTGATGTGAAGCAGGTGAGGTTGAAGAGAGGGTGAACCAGCATTACTCCACACACACACGTCCTCTTCACACTCTTATAATATACAGGTGTGAGTTTTAGCAGCTAACAGTCAACACATGCTGAGGCCGGAGGAAAAACCACTAACTCAATGCAACAGTTTCCTCCTGACTATGAGAAATATAAACCCGTTTGAAACCAAGACATAAGTTATTTAAAGACAAGCTGACAGTAACTGGGTCAGACACATCAAGCTACAGTCTTCAGCTACGTTAGCTTGTTAGTTAAGAGAAAAGCAGCTACAATGCAACGTCAGTGAGCGTTAGCTCGACTCACCGTGACTAACTGAACTGATAACAAATCAACAAGAGAAATACTGAACAGCTCAGTTCAGTTAAACTCACTGTCAAACTGTGAGTCCAGAAGAAATGCCTCCATAGTTTAGCTCCACCTCCATCACACGGTCCTGAGCCAGATGGCTGCGCTAGCTTCACCAAGAGCTGCTCGCTGCTTCTTCTTCTTCAGGCTTCATTTGAGCTCATTCGTGGCTCTGCTTATGTAATACTTTAAACACCATGAACAATAAAAACACACAGAGTGGTGGAAAACAACGCCGACGTCAGTGTGACGTCAGAGCTAACAGGAAGTGTGACGTCAGCTCACCGACTCGGCCCAATGTCCCCAACACCGACCTCACAGGGAAAACTTTACATTTAACAAGAGAGTTACAAACCAAGCAGCGCACAAATGAACAGGAGCGAGCAGCTGAATGAATGAAACAACGTGAATCACAGCGGAGAAAAGGTGAATCAAGTAGATGTTTCCTTGAGAATCAACATGAGCAGACGTTAGTGTCA
This sequence comes from Seriola dumerili, assembly GCF_002260705.1. Lineage (NCBI taxonomy): Eukaryota > Metazoa > Chordata > Actinopteri > Carangiformes > Carangidae > Seriola > Seriola dumerili. Next base: position 192,074 of record NW_019176922.1, on the reverse strand, counting down.
GTCCTCTGCTCTCCGTCAGTGGAAACATAAAGAATAAGATAAAGGCTCCGTGTGCCGCTCGCTGTGTTGTTGTGTTAACTGGTGACTCCAGCCGTGATAATCACACAGCACAGGCAGGAGGTTTGTCAGTCATGTGACCCATCGGGGCCGAGTGAGGGAGGGAGGAACTGACAGCGAAGCTCCCGTTCACTGAGAGAACAACGAATGAACCAACACACACACGCTGTTCATTTTAAATATACACAGAAGTGTGTGTGTGTGTGTGTGTGTTTAAAAGCAGCTCGGTTCATCCAACACAGTCTGATTTAAAACTGACTCAGCGTGTGTGAAAGAAAGTACTACACACTCATTGTGTACATTTTCAACACGCTCCTTCTAAGAGTGTGTTATAGAGCTGGAACCATCAGTGGATTGATCCATCAGCTGATCAGCAGAGAATTAACTGACAATAATAGTGATGATCAGATAATCCTGTTTCATCAGGTAAAACATGTCAGATGTTTTTCAGGCTCCTGTTTCTCAAATATTAGAATGAAGTTTGTCTCTTTGTTGTAGATGATTAGAAATGAAACACTGTTCAGTGTTGGTCGATAAAAGGAAGGATTTGAAGATTTCTCCTCCGTCTCTGAACTTGTGGACATTTTCACTCCTGTCTGATACGTTAAAGTAGAACAACAGATGAGATTTATTTTACTGCACTGACCACAGTGTGTTCACCAGATAATTCATATATAGAAGAATTACACGTTAGATTAGATTCACTTTACTTAAGCACAGTGTCTATGGCGTAATACATTTATTTAGTGCTGAAAAATTGGATCAGTTCATTGATTATTTGATCAACAGATTAATCGTCAACAATTCTGATCATCAAATAATCACTGAAGTCTTTTATCGAGCAGAAAAGACAAAAAAAGGTGATTCCACTTTCTTACATCTGAGAATTTCTTTTTTTGTCATTTTAAATTAAATAACTGAGTCGAACAAAAGAAGCAACATGAAGAGTTCAGATTAGTGAATGGTAGACTGATTAAGTAAAATAATGATAAATAGATAAAGATAAAGTGTGTGTGTGTGTGTGTGTGTTCCTGCAGGTCACATGAACATCAGGGGTCTCACACTCAAATGAGCTGGGGGCCATTGCTGGCCCTGTCATCTCAGTGGGGGGGGCACTTCAGTGTTCGGGTATCAAAAAAAAAGCAGAAATATTTCTGAGAACTTGGTTTATTTTCAAACATTGTTTGATAATAATACAAAACTATGAAATTAACAGTGAGTGCAAATGTTTTTGGCCTCATTCTTAAATGACTAATCAAAGCCTTTCATGAACTAACGGACTGCACTTCTGTTCACACTGTCTTCACACTGAATAACACAAAAAGAGCTCTAGCTTTGAAGCCACATTTTAACAGTTGGTGCAATTTCAGTGAAAATGCAGTGAAACTTGGAGCTTTGTCCCGTAACTGTTCATAGATATCACCTGAGAGTCCGTTAATCCGCTCTGCCACAGCGTGTGCCGACGGGGGAAAGGTTGTTAAACAGGCTTTTCTTTTCGGGACACAGAATATCAGCAACTCGTAGCACGCAGTCCTTCAGAAACTGCCCCTCGGTGAACGGCTTTCCCGCCTCGGCGATTCATTCACTGACCGCGTAACTTGCTTCTACGGCAGCATCCGCGTCCTCAGCAGCTTTGTGGGGAAAGTTGTTGCTGGGATAGCTGTCCTCTGTGTAGCTGCTCGGCTCGCTGCTTCCTGTCCTCTCCCCTGTTTGTCACAACGCTCTCTGTGTTCACTCGCGTAATGTCGCTTGGTATTATATTCCTTAAGAACGGCGAGTTTCTCTTTACATGTGAGGCAGATGGCATTTCCACTGAACTCAACAAAAAAAATAATCCAATGTCCATCTTTCTTGAAATTGTCTGTGTTCGTCATCCACTTTGCTTTTACGTTTGGAGAGCGACGTCTTCGGCTTCTTCTGCTACTAACTTTTCTTGTTCTTCTGCGCTTCTCGTCGCCAGCTCTTCCCTTGAGATCATTTTGGATTTTTTAATTTTATTGGAATAGTTTTTATAAATTAAATTGCACGTGAAATTATTGTCCTGATTGTGGAAAACAAATAAATAAAAATAAACTTGAAGGGCCAAATTGCATTTCATTTTTTACGTCAAGTCGCGGGCCGGATGTAGAGAGGCCGGGAGTTTGAGACCCCTGGTGTAGATAAAGTGTGTGTGTGTGTCTCTGTGGGTTAGTAAGTGTGTGTGTGTGTGTGTGTGTGTGTGTGTGTGTGTGTTGGGATCGGACTCAGTTTCCCAGCAGCCTCTGCTTCTCTGTCTCTCTCTTAGGAGTAAACACAGATGGCTCAGATGGTGACTGGCTGTAAGTGTGTTGGTGTGTGTGTGGATCAGTGTGTCTCTGTGGTAAAGATGTGAAATCAGCTGTTAATGACTGACTGTGCTGATCTCAGTCTGTTTACAACAATATCTGTCTCTGTCTCAGGAGTCCACGTTTACCAGAAGATGTACGGCTGTGAGTGGGACGATGAGACTGGAGAGGTTGATGGTTTTCGACAGTATGGCTATGATGGAGAAGACTTTGTAGTATGGGACTTGAAGACAAACACCTGGATCGCTCCAACACCACAGGCTGTCATCACTACAAACAAGTGGAATCATGACAACGCTGAGTTAGAATACAGAAAGAACTACCTTGCCCAGATCTGTCCTGAGTGGCTGAAGAAGTATTTGGACTATGGGAGGATCCTTATGCTGAGAACAGGTACAATCACATGATCTGATGAAGTTTCATGAACAACAGTCTTCACATGTTTCCTCTGTTTCTAACCAACAGTAACAATAAATACAAACCAACATCCAGAGACCGACTGTGTCAGTTTACACACATTTATATTTCTCTCATTTTCTCTCACCTCTACCTCTCTTTCCTTTCCCCCACTTTCTCTCTGTCACTCTCTCTTACATATTTATCACCACTTTTCTTCCTCTCTGCCTCAGTGTCTCTTTCACTCTGTCTTTCCATCACTGTCTCTTCACCTCCGCTCTTTCTAACCTCTCTCTCTCTCCCTCCTCACATTTCTTCATCTGTCTTTTTCCTCTGTCCCACCACACCTTTTTTTAAAATTACATTTGGCATATATATTAAAATGTGTAACAAAAGTATTCAAAACACATCCCATCAAACAGGAACGGTAATGTTAGTGTGCAGAAAATTATAAGAAACTACAAGCTGTTTTTCTGTTTCTCCCTCCAGAGCTTCCCTCAGTGTCTCTCCTCCAGAAGACTCCCTCCTCTCCAGTCAGCTGCCACGCTACAGGTTTCTTCCCTCACAGAGCTGCGATGTCCTGGAGGAAAGATGGAGAGGAGCTTCATGAGGGCGTGGACCAAGGAGAGATCCTCCCCAACCCTGATGGAAGCTTCCAGATGAGTGTTGACCTTTCATCAGTCAAACCTGAAGACTGGAGGAGGTACGACTGTGTGTTTCAGCTCTCTGGAGTGAAGGAGGACATCGTCATCAAACTGGACAAATCAGTGATCAAGACCAACGGTAAGATTTGAATCAGAAGTGATGAAGGTGGGAAACATGTTTAACTATAATATTCCTGCACTTCATGTATTGTCGTGTGTGTAGGATGAGAAGTTCTCTCTCATGTTGTTTGGTTTTTGGTCAGTTTCTTTCATCCAGTTTTAAATGTTTTTCAGGCTGGATCAGTATTAAACCAACACGTATCTCACTTTAGTATCATCATGTGATTCTGACAAATGCAGGAAAACAACTGATATCTTTCTAATAAGTTTCCTTTCTGATTAAAGTGGAAGTTTTAAAGTGCGTGTCCACCACATCTTCTGTACTGCTTGTTGACTGTTACTTTAATACAAGAACAATGTCGACAGTTAAACATGATTTTATTCATTTTTTTCTTTATTTTCTACATTGAAATTTACCACCTTTATAAATTCATTCTAGAGCTGAAATCATTGTAAAAATATAATTCTAGGTTTCTGCAGGAATCAACAGACAAAGTTTGAGTTTGGATTATTGTCTAACCTCAATTTAGAGATTATAGCCACTGCACTGACTCAACCATTTGTCAGTTATAGAAGATGAATAGAGAGTAAATGATGTAATAACTGGGTGAATATAAATGTATCTGTCAGTAAATGGGTCAGACTCAGGTTTATTGGCCCAGTTGTTCACAGTAATGTGACTGTGATTGTCAGAAGGTCTCATAGTTCTCACACACAGTGACAAGAACAGACGTGTAAACAAAGACAACAACAGCACACACAGATAAATGATCACACACACACTCATTATTTACAGACCAGAAGGGATGAAAAGTGAGAGTAACAACACCAGGACAAACTAACATATGGTGTGTATACACAGACTGAACTGCCGTTGTACAGGGAGGTGGTGTGGTCGTCTCTTCTGACCTGCTTCATCACGACAGGTTGTGATTGGTTTGTTGTGTTTTGCTCCACAGAGAAGTCCCCTCCCCTGATCGCCATCATCATCGCTGCAGTGGCGGTTCTCGCTCTCGTCATCGGCGCTGTTGGATTCTTCATCTACAGAAAGAAGAGTGGTGAGAAACCAAACCACAGACTCTTTGATTTTAGACTTTGAGTTGATGCTTTATCCAGATTTTAAAAGTGAAACAAACTTCAGTTCCCAGCCAAACAGAATGTGTTTCAACCAGTGAGAGCTGCAGGGTTTACAGCCACAGTCTGATGATCATGTGACTAAAGCATGATGGGTGAAGGGAGTGGTTACAGGAAAAGAAATAATGTCAGATCTAAACAACAGGGAGAAGGGATCTGTATCAGTTTGAGTTTTAGTATTTTCAGCTGCAACAACTGAAATTATTTGTATTTTCTTTTCATTTCAGCCAAGCGTCCTCCATCTCGTAAGTAACGCTTGTTTCTACTGTGTTTTCTGTGATGTCACATGATCTCTGTAGAGTAAAAAGGTTCTTGTGTTTTGTGCTGAAGACGTTCTCAGGACTGTTTCCTGCAGTTTCAGCTGTTTGTAAAACAGTCAGTTCAGAGGAGGATGTGGGCTAACAGTGTGTTTCTGACCTTACAGCTGTGAGCAACCCGGAGGTCATGGAGCAACTGAATCCAAGCGCCTGAGCAACAAACACTCCAGCCTGAACACAGTGAGTTACTGCAGACGTTCAACAAAGCTGCTTTAAACTTTGTGCCAAACAACTTTATGTAATTGTTTCTTTATCCACCGTCAAACTTCTGTGACACGTTGTAGTTGTAAAGAAAAGCTTTAACTTTAAATGGGTTTTCTACACAGATGTTTTATATTGAGTTAAATGAGATGGTTCTGAGAAAGACACAGATGCTCTCAGAAACCTTCAGACCAGTGGGACAGATAAAGTGTTGTATTAATCTTCTGCAGAAGCAGAGTAGGTAAATACTCAGTTTACATAATGTTAATCCTTAAATGACTGTATCATGGCTGTTTTAGGTCCAGATGATACTGTCAACATGTAAATATGTGGCTTTGTGGAACTGAACTCTCCAGACATTTACAGTCACTTCATGTAACGTTGTTCTTTGTGTCTCTTCAGGTTCATGGAGACATTCAGCTCTGGATCAAGGAGCCGTGTCACCACATGCTCCTCCATCAACTGGGAATCCACTGATTATTCATCAACAAAACATAAATTTATAGAGTCAGGGCTGGAAATCTATTGGTTGGAATAAAGAGAACACAGAAAAATGAATTGACAAATATCAAAAATAAAAGGTGATCATTTAGTTTAAAATGAAAAAGTGGAATTACCACTGATAAAATATTTGCTTAGATATTGGTAAATGAAATGATTATTTTTTCTTTACCTGGGGCGAAATTAAACACTGATATTCAAATCAATGAAAGCGTCACAGCTGTGTTCAAACACAGACAATTCATTTAGGATTTAAGATTTGTGTGTTCATCTAAATCTAACCCACCATATTTACACTTTCATATTTCTGGTGTTGGGTTTTCTTGTAAAATCAATATTGATAATACAAATCTAAATATACAGAAATATAGACACACACACATCCACACTCTGTACATGCTTTCCCCTTGTCAAATACATACACTAGTGTCTGGCGATATGATGATGTCACCTGGAGATAACTGGTTCCCTGGTCGAATAAAACCACAATACTGCGAATCAATCAGCAACATCCAAAAACATGCAACATGAAATGGAGATTAACCATGTGATTGGCTTCCTGCCTGGGACTGACTCCAGGCCCCTCAGACTCTCAGCAGGATAGAAACTGGATGGATGGAGTTTTGCGTCACTGTGGTGAATGAACTCTTTAATTGACACATATTTCCATCTGGTCACTGCTGCATCTCTAAACAGTCACTCATTTAGTTTCCAGGAAATATACTACTTCATTACTACACATGAAGTAACATCAAATTACATATACAATGATAGGTGGTATCACTCCTAGACACACACACACACACACACACACACACACACACACACACACACACACACACACACACACACACACACACACACACACACACAAAACACAAGCATCAGCATTTATTTCCATTTCCATGTGTAAATATATTTTGCTTGTATATTTCTTTGAAACTGATAAAAGTTAAAATATTGTTTCGTTTAGATTCTAATCAGGCCGAAGTGAAAAATAATTTATGTCTATCTTAATGAATGAAGAGTATATTGTTTTTTGTTCCATATTATCCATAATTAGATGTGTTTTAAACATTATGTTTTGAGTTTATTCTTGATTGTTAAAGGGCTGTGGGATGTTTTAAGATTCTCAGCACCGATAGAAAACATTTCCTGTTGGTGTTCAGGGACGAGGGACTGTTTCTCTCTCAGCTTTGCAAACATTTAGAAATTGAACAGTGACGCTCAAAATGTCGTCCTGTGTCGGGTTATAGAAATGAATATTAATGAAGTTGGTTTTTCATGCATTTGTACTTTTGTTTTGCTCCTTTAATAAAGTCCCCAAAATTCCACATCTGTATGATTTCGTGTCTTCTTTGATTTCTCAGTGTATGCTTACACATCTGTGAGTGAAGCCACAGGGCTGAGTATTACCTGAGTATTCACTGTTGTCTCAGGCTAAATGAACATGTCTGACCTGTAAATGTGAAACTAAAGAGCAGGAAGAACTGAATTATTAAGGCAAACAGAATTGAAGAGGAAATTTGATTTTACACACGACAAGAAAATGATAGTGATGATTTTGTTAAAGACCTCGTGAAATTATTTTGCATCCTTTATGTCTGGTTCGCTGGTGTCTCTAATAAGAAAGGTCTTAACATAATATACGTAGATTCTCTTAGTTATTTGTTTATCATACGCAGCTTTTACTGTTTTATCAACAGAAAATAGAGGGAATACTGAAGTGTAAAACCACTGGTACGGACTGGTAAGGTAAGGTTTATACTCTTGTCCTGCAGGGACACTTGTCTTGGGCTCCAAGCTCCTACATCACATTACACACTCAACAATATCTCACTGCACATAAACACAAATACATAAATCACACATACAAATGTACACAAAACCTAAATTCACAAAGTGAATGTGGGGCAGTAGTTCTATAACCAGCTGTAGTAGATGGTGATAAACAATAGTTTCAGTAGTAAAACCAGTTCAAATAATAGAAGGCAATAGTTTCAATATTAAAACCAGATATAAAAATAGAAGAAACCCAGATATACCAGATATAGTTTTCCAACTTGTTGTATTTTAATATGTTGATGGAGGATGAAACAAACAGATTTTTGCACTGGTTCAATCAGTTTGGCCTCCTGAACCTTCAGTGTGGGTTCAGGATGGTGGGTCATTCAGAATCGTCTGCACCCGCCTACATAGAGTTTAGAGATAGATAGATAGATAGATAGATAGATACTTTATTTATCCCCTAGGGGAAATTCATGTTTCTTTCTGCTTCTCATTGTGCATGTGGACAATATATTTTTGTATTTCATCAACATGTTTAAGTCGAGCTGATTCACTCATCTCTTGCTCATGTTGAACACACCCAGACTCAGAGTGGTGCTTTGGTTTTCCCCTGAAAAAAACCTGTTGCACTAAAATCTGCCTAGCAACTGATGACATCTGTCAGGAAATTCTCCAGTTCTGTGGCTCCTCCAATCAAGTAAATTGTTCTATGTAATGTGCTGTATGTTACACCTAGAGTATGAAACACCCCAAAGAGCTACACTCAGCTTCTGTACCGGTTCATCATATAGTTGTTCATGTAGCTGAGAACGTTTTGTGTGTTTGTTAAGTTGTGACCAAAAATGATCCTTTGGTTTTGGATGTATTTTTTAAATCGTTTGTAATTTGAGTTTCACATTCAGCAAATGAAAGAAACAGCTCCTCACAGACACAGACCTGTGAATATTAAGTTGATTGTACTGATTCTTTCAAGGGGAGCACAACAACCTCCATGGGTCAAACCTGTGGGGCTGAATTCTGCATGGAAACACGTGACATCACAGCTAATCCTATTGTTTACTGCTGCACTGTAAACCTATATATTTGATACTGTAAATTATATAAGAAATCATATGATACAAATATAAAGTACTATTTACCAGTTACTATTTACTATAATACCAGTTTCAAGATCTAGAAAAGAGGTTTGGCACTTCCTGTATGTCTGTGGTCACATTCCAGACACCAGTAAAAAATGAAACCAAATTCTGTAACAATCAGGTGATCTAGGTTTTCTCCACAGCTCGATATATAAAAAGAGCAGATATAAATAAAAAAAAAATATTTTAATATACTACATATATATATATATATATATATCCTGTATATGAACATTGAATTACCTTAAGCTGAAAATGTGATGACACTATGTGACTTAATAATTATGTGGTTGACAGTAGAACTGGAATATTATTTACATTTTCCACAACATCCACATGCAAATAAATATTTACTAGTTGCTGAAAATGCTTTGCTTTGTTCCAAAAAAACAAATCAAGCTCTTCTCATTTTCACTTCACTGTAATGAATTTTATACCTGACACTTTATATAATAAAGAAACATCATTTATCAGTTCAGGTGAATCATTAACGGACAGAGCAGTGAGTCAAACAACAGACTGTATTTGGAGCTGTGAGTTGTGTTTTATTGTTTATTGGTAAGATTATTTCAACAGGATGTCGGGTTAGTACAAATCATAAAATACTACAGTGATCCAAGCTTGGAGAGCTATAGTATCAACATGTACTAACATGACATAATATAAAGAACAATGACCAAACAAAAGATCTTCACAATTTAATGATGACAATTTGACCCTGTTCTGTTTACATTCATATGTGGGGTAACACACTTTTCTGTTCTGTTATTCATGCTTTAAATGACATTTCATTCATCCAACATCAGAAAAGGACCACACACTACCTCACACTCTCTGCTGTAAAACAACGTTTTTGTTTCTTAATCAAAATTAAAAAAGTGACATCACTGTAAAACTGAAACCTGTGATTGGACCGTTGCCAGAGTGTTGAGGTTGATCCAGGTTTAGGGGTCGAACTCAGAACATTCCCTTCCTGTAGCGATGGATCAACTCTGACACGTCTTCCTTACACACCTTTATCCAGCCGTCCTCCTGCATGTGGTACACTAGACAAACACACACACACACACAAAACACAGAGATGAAAGCTCACGATGAACAATGACAATTTGCCTTGTGCTCACACACCACAGCTTTATACACTTCAGGACTGTACAACATTCAGTCTTCTCTCAGTTTTTTCTAATTACGTTTTCCACATTTAATGAATGTTTTTTAATAACTGACAGGAGAGAGATGACAGGAAATGAGGGGAGAGAGAACAACATGCAACAAAAGTCTCTGGTCATCACTTTATTCATTTCATTTCATTTCAGTGATGAAGTGAGAGTTCAGTTTGGATCAAAGTGACACTGACTGACCAACATTTCCATCCTTTGAGCCGCTCTGTTGGTGTGGGTTTAATCAAAGCCTTAAAGACAAACACAACAATACTAACAGTAAAAAAAAAAAAGTTGAGGAAGCCTGTGAGAGTGTACTCACTGTTGACCACGCCCCCAGAGTAGGCGTCCCTGTGTGTGGCGTGAGCAATGCCCCGGCGGCCCAGTTCATACGCCTCCTCTACCGTCATGTCTTCCCTGTAACCGCTGTCCACCACACCGTAGGCGTAACTGTTCCCACAGCCGGTAGAGAACATACGGCCAGACAGACGCGTCGCATTATCATCCACGTAGTACAGACCAGGGCCCTGGAGAGCACACACTCATTATATGGTCTGCAGGAACATTATGACTTCATATAGAGGCCACACTTTCTGATAAGTCTCCAAACATGAGCTGCGTACATGATTTCACCGGTCCATTAGATTCTGAGAAGACACCAGTAGCTCCAAATAGAGGCGTAACAATAATCACATTGCAACTAATGTAATATAACTAATCTGATATTGACAGGATTGAAGAAGAAGAAATTATACTTATGTAAGAAGTAGAGGTGTAGGCCAGCTGGTGGTTTCAGAACCATACGGTGCCTTTTATGTGTCATGTGGCTTATCTAGTCAATATTTCAATGTGTTGTGGTTTAATATGTGCACAGAATGTAGATGTACTATATTGTAAACCATACACACATTTTTACAGTCTGTAACCTCTTCCTTGTTTTAAATGTTATTTGTTGATTCAAACAGTTTTGGAATCACTTTTACAGAAACTGATCACAAACCAATTACAGCACTGTACTACAGTGACAGCAGTAACGTCTGGATAACTGTTCAGTTTCAATGGTGCATTGTTGTTTACTGTACTGTGGACATTTGAGCCAGATCACAGATCACTGTACGGTCACTTTAGAACACCGTATGGAAATGTATATACAAGCCTATGGGAGACAGTAGAGCTTTAGATTGAGAACAACAGTGTGTATGTACATGGTTTATCCAAAAATTGACTGTAATTAAAAAAGTGTTTGGCATTTGATGCAAATACTTGATTTTTAGATGTTTACCCTCCCTGGTTTCTCTGGTTTTCCTCCAACCTGCTAATACCACAAGGATGTTTCTTACCAGTAAGTAGGAAACAACTCGAGGCTCTGCTTCATTTGAAGTGATTCAAAAAACACTATAATGTTTCAGGCTCCGAGCTGTGCGAACACACACACACACACACACACACACACACACACACACACACACCGCTCACCTCTTTGTCCCATCCACAGATCATGCTGCCCATGGAGAGGCCCATGCCTCTGTAACCCAGCATCATGTTGGACAGCAGCTTCGACGCAGCAGCTACAGAGATCCTGTGGTTGTTCCTCAGCCTGTACAGTCTGCATGAGATCATAATAAAACAAGGTAGCAATTAACTCATTAGCAAATTAACTGACAAATCAATCAGCCATGTAGATGGTCGTGAACTTACAGTCTCATGACACTCCTCCTGGGTTTATAAAGGCACTAACTTTTGACTGAAGTCATGACGCACCACAACAGGAACTAGATAAAATGTTTCAGCATGGCACAAGCAACATGCAACACAGCATCAAACCTGAGTAAGAAAGCTTGTGCACACAAGTGTTGAAATTAACGTCCAAGCCAAATACACCTAAGACCCAGCACCCACAGCTGATGTGGACCGTCCCAGAAGAGTTTTAAGTATTTGTACAATCACAGGATCTTTATTTTACTTTGTGAAACTGCTGTGAAAGACAGAACCTCTCTCATTCTCCTGACATTACACTGGGCAACATCTACTTATTATCTCAGTTAATGATGTTTTTTACTGAGTTGTCAAACAAGCTGAATGTGGGCGTAATGTCCGTCTTATCATCACATAGAGGCACAGAGAGATAGAAGAAGAAATAACAAAAGGGACTGACACACAATGGGGCCAATATTGAAAACACTGTGACGGACCTGCATTCTTTAGCCAGGAGTCTCTCCCAGTACTGGCAGTCTGCAGCGCTGCCCGACATGGTGCCCAGCAGGTAGGGGTTGATCTCTATGACCTTGTTGACGTCGTTGGATGCTGCGGAGACACATTCGGAAGAGGGACACATTTAGTGACTAAGATCGAAGCACTGTAGCAACACCTTGGTCGCACCTGTTGTTTTATTTACATTTTGTGACCATTTATGTTTCACATTTTAAACATCCTCCTTGAGACCACTGGTCACTGAGTTGATGAGAAAGTATTTCCAATAGGATGCACAGTATGTTGATGATGGCTGGTCAATATGACTATTCATTCTGTAACCCCCTCCTTTTCTATACAGCTGCTCATTAAGCTTATGAAACAATATCAAAAGACTGTCTATGTACTGGCTAATCTACTTTGCCCTTTTTCTCACATTTCCACCGTTTCCAGGTCAGAAAGAGAAAAAAGAATGTTTCCACACGTTTCAACCCTTTTTTTCATTTACCCAAGTAACGTCCAGCTGAGGCTCTGGAGTCCACAGCCACGATGACTCCATGTCTGAACTTGAAGGCCAGAGTGGTCGTACCGTGGTTCAGGTCAATGCACACACCTCCATCACCTCCATTACAGGACTTGAGAAACCCTGAGGGCTGTAATGTAACCAAACAGTGTGAGTGTGTGTGTGCGTGCGTGCGCGCGTGTGTAAGAGAAGATGACAGTGGATTATCTATCATTACCTAAAATTCTCTGACAATAACTAAATGCATGATAGGACATTTGATACGAGGCTGACACTGAAAACAAGAGACGCGTGAAGTCACCTGCATCACGCTGCGTCTGACGCTTCATGCTCGTGTCAGTTTTACCTGACAGATACCTGAATATTAACTATTAAAAAGTCACGATACTCACGTCTACTCCCAGAGGTACAGAAAATTCTTGAGTTTTGGTCCCAAAATTGTAGTGGTTGGTTCGGTCGACGAGGGGCGTCTGTCCCGCTGGAAGAATGCGCTCACGGAGTTCAGAATAAGACTTAAAACCACTTACTTCGAAAAGAGCCATCGTCTATTAAAATGGATAAACTATAATCTATAAATATTCTATAGTGTATGTGTGTAGGTTTTCCAAAATAACGAAGACGATTGACAAAGCGTCAGGGGTAATTTCCTTGTGCGTAACAAAGAATTCGAAAGTGAAAGGGTTTTTAAACTATTTCACTCCAGATGTTTCCTCTTAAAATAAGATGAAAAACCGGCCAGCAACACAAAACCTATGTGCATCTGTTAATAAATGCACATAGCCAACCGTGCTAGGTTTTCAATTAAAAGTTCCTCGATCAAAATTAATTCAAAAAAACCTCTGTGGTGTTAAAAAAATGGCTCAAACCGAATAAACCAATGAGAAGCTTTGTATTTATCTCATCATCAGTCTCCAGGCGGAAATGCAGCACTCAGGTTCTGGGAAGCCATCAGAGGTCAATGAGATTATTGTTTGCATATTTCATACTTATGAAGAATATAATGCAATCAGGTTAATGACAAAGCAGAATATGTAGAATAAGATAAATTAACAGGAAATGCAGCACAGTGACCTATAGGACTAAAGGTACAGGTACATTGAAATACTACAATGAGACAGTAAATAATTACAAAGTATGAAAAGAAATGAGGCAACAGGGATCAATCTGATTTTTAATTGATTGTTTTTTATTATTCCATATTGTAAAAACATGTTACAACCTTCTCATTACGGCCTTGTAGCTTACTGTAGTGCTGCAGTAACCTCTGCACGGACTCTTCCACATCACAGAGAAGCATAGCAGCAGAGTTGAAAACAGGATGACTGTACTAATCAATCATCAGGTGAATAATGATGCATTGGTTGTACTGCTAAATGTTGTGGTGTGGCTGTGCATCCAGGGTCAGGCTGTATCCATCTGCTGCACGGTCTCCTGGACAACCTCCAGCTTTAAGGGGACTACTTTCTCTGCGAGAACTGGTGTCGTACCTGCACGATATTTGTATTTCATTTTCCTGGATAGACAGACAGATGGATAGATGGATAGATAGATAGATAGATAGATAGATAGATAGATAGATAGATAGATAGATAGATAGATAGATAGAACAAGTCACATAAGTTTTTATATCCTTAATGTTGCATTATCACACTGCCAATAACTCACTGTGAAGGACCTCTGATTTGCAGTCATGGTTTAACATAAAAACTCCTTCAAATACGGATCACTTACTTAACTTACTAAACTCTCTTGTAGATCTCGAGTAACGTCATACTTGTACCTGTTGTCTTTGTACTCTGACTCCTGGTAGGGTCTGATGTAGTCCACTCCTTGTCTGGTGATGACACAGATGTCGATGTTGTTGCCTGAGCCGAGGTCATTCATGATGCCAGCGTGGATGGCAACACTCACCAGCTCCTTGGCCTTCTCCAGCTGAGAGAGTTGAGGGAAATCAGGGAAGTGTTGGTTTTTTTTTTTTTAACATTTTCTCAACTGCTTGTACAATGTAGAGGCTTATTCTGCCTTCAGTACTGCTGTACTGCAATTATTCAATTCAAAGATGTCCAACAGTAAGTGAAGTCATTTTGTGATTGTGTCTAAATGATGATGACAAACAGTGATGTTCACAGTGTGTAACTACAGTTGTCCAGGAGCCATACCTCCAGATCGGGTTTGAACCCGTCCTCTAAAATCCCAAGAGCAGCCAGATCACCAGATCCTGCAGGAACACACAGTAAAGCCAGCTGAAACACAGAGGGGATGTAGTCTCACAGTGACATGCATATCTGAAAACATATAGTCATTTATATAGTTAAATATAAAATAGCAAAGTCATTATCTCTGACACTTTCACATGAAATATTAGCAGTGATAGGTCAGTCTATAGAAACTCTTACATCTGCAGTTTCAAACACCTGGTTTGTTTAAAACCCATTTAATTCACAAAATGACACATTTGAAAGACAAAGACTAAGACCTGAGCAGTGATGGTCGGCACGACTGAACAGACGACCCCCAACTACCCCAACAAAGAATAAAGGAAAAAGATGTCACAGAAACTGTACCATAGAACAGTGTTATATCACATACCCATCGCAAGGTAAGGCACCTTATTTACACTCCCATACGGCCCCACTGTGAACAGGTGGTTCCCAGTGCAATCAACTCCTCCCAGTATAAGATTGGCACCAATTTGGCCGTGATACCTGAGGGCCACAGAGATCACACAAGGGTTTCAATGAACTGTAAATTTACAGAATATGACAGCTACTGTAACATCTTTAATCTTAACTAATGTTATTGTTCACAGTCATTCATTCATACAACCCCTGATACAGGTGCATGTGCGTGTGCGTGTGCAGCACAAACCTGTACAACATGTCCTGTAGGATGTTGACGGCCATGACGACGCGAGGGTTCCTCCCACTGTTCAGCGAGAAGATGGTGAGGTTGGAGGAGAGAAGATCTGTGGTCTTCTCTGTATCTGCTGCTGTACCTGCTCCACAACAGCTAGAGAGAGAGAGAGAGAGAGAGAGAGAGAGAGAGAGAGAGAGAGAGAGAGAGGAAGAATAGATATGTGGATAAAAGATGAGGGGAAAAGAAAGAGGAATATGAAGAGTCATAGAAGGAAAGATTTCAGAGGAGATGGAGAACTACGATGATGGCTTCTTTCTTTAGCCACTATGTTGAATCATCAATCACAGAAATCCATAACACAAAAGATAGTGTGACTTATTTATCTTCTTCTACAGTAGCCTCAACAACCCAGAATGCAATGCAACCACAGAATGCATCAATCTGTCATCAGAAGTGTGTCACTGTTTTCACAAGTCTCTCTCAGCTCTCATGGAACGCCTTTCTATCTAACTGTTTTATAATTCACAACAAATGGAAACGTATTGAACATCCCAGAATGATGACAGTATCTGAAGGTAGATTTCTCCCCTCGTGGTTTCAGTCTAACACTCTTACACTTACTATATATTTGGAGCAATATAGTGGATCTTGGCGCACATCTTGTCGGCCACCACTTCACTGGAAGTGGCTCTTGTGTCTGCTCCCAGCACCACCCCATCCTGCACCAACACAACAAAGTGTATTAGTTCAATAATATTAAAATGAGCCTGGTTTGTTTGAAGATAACAGCTCCATGAAGACACGGCCTCAGTCTCTAACCCTCTGGGTGACCTTTGGGAAAGGCACTAAAACCTCCACCAGAGATAGATAACTGTGAATGAAGTGGGAAGCTCCCACATGAAAATGTCTGCAATTGTATGAATGACTGACGTGTTGTGTTGCACATGCACAAACACACACATGTAGAATGGATAAGTGCTTCCATTACATATAATAACTTAAAGGGCCACACCAGTGTGTTTGCATGTTTAATCCCATTTACTTCAACTGTGGACATCTTACACTACTGTTCACTATTTTCCAACACATACAAAACCATGAGTGATTATACGTTTCACAACTTCCAGGCAGCCATTGGTGAAAGTATGAAAATTAACTGTAGAGATCTTAGAACTATTTTGATACATTTAGACCTTCACTGCATTTATTTTTTTAATCAAAATTGCTTTGTAGAATTACAGGTTAGAACAAGAAACTTCCCGTGTTGTGTTCAGTGATGCTAAACAGCTAAACAAAGCTAAACAGCAACATTTTACAAGCAAGAAACTATTAAATTCACAGTAATGTTTTTGTCCACGTTGGGTTATTGGTGGTCTTTGATTTGATTTTCTGGCAACATAACTTATGCAGTGTGCAGTGCCATTTTGTCATTTGCAGGCTGGAGAGGCCTTGGATGGATGCACTGCCACTGTTACAGCATCATACAAGATAATAACCTTAACAATAGAGGAAACTTACACGTTTGTTCTTTCTGCAGGTTTCTATTTATATTAAACAAGAATTTAAAAAAACAAAACAATGGCTGACGAAAGGTATCAAATCAATCTGGTATCAAGTATCAAATTCATAGCTCATACACTAAAACATACAAAGTCACTGTGTTTTGATCCGTTCATATGTTTGTGAGTGCGGTTTACACAGCTTTGTACTTGCCTTGAACACCACTCCTGCTATGGTGGTACCTGTTTTCAGAGGTTTAGGTGTCTGTCCTCCTTCAAAATGACCCTCTAATGCAGCATTTCTACAGAGAGGGGCAGAGAAAGGGAGGAGGGGGATCAACTGATGAATATAGTATAGTTATAATAACACGTTATCATCGCAGCGTTTCATTGATTTACTGATAAACAAGCAGGAAAAAGTTACTTTCACTTTTGATCCCGATGAAAACTCCGTGTTACCGTCAGTTACATGTTTATTTTAGTCATTTCTGACACAGTGTGATGCTCGGAAGTCTTAAAAGAAGCTCATACCTCGTCGCGTTGTCGAAATTGAAGCCCGCTACAGGGGTCTCGAGGACATTTGATAGCGCCATACTGGATCTGACTGCGGCTTCTCTGCGCGTCTCAGTGCGCCTGAGGTCGCTGTTCTGAGCGTCACCTCGCCTTCCTCTCTTTCGATTTTGGAGTGAAAATGGAGAAACGCTGCATGGACTCACAAGTCAAAGGAGTCAGCACAGGGGTGAGTAAATCCGGACCGGTTCACTACGATCCGTTTCTAATGAGGCAGCACCAAAGCCTATTTACACTTAAAAATGATCTATAATCGATTTCGCGTACGAACAGGTGATGCTGTACCTGAATAGTAACCTGGTAACCAAGTAAAGTTACATCGACAGGATGTTCCAGGTGTTTTAGTATGAGTACATGTAATATATTATCTCTAAACGAGTTTATTCTTTATATTTCTAAAGAAAACGACTGGCTACACTTTCATTTTCAGTGCGAAAAAAACCCCTCCCACACAGAACTCCAAATCCCACAATTCATAGCCTTTTTCAGTTTGCATGAATGAAAATGAGGTCACGAGAAGTTAGTATGCCTGTGATAGTGCATTGTTATATTTTTCTTGTGTCATATTTGGCTTCGTCTACAATGTTGGAGAATCACAAATCACAACAACCCCCCCCTCCCCCCTTCCCCTCAGACCACCATCCTGGCTGCCATTTTTGATGGAGGGGTCGTGATCGGTTCAGATTCCAGGGCTTCAATTGGAGGGTGAGGATGTTGTGACACCACACTGAAGTTGCCTTCATTATTAAATACTGTCATACAGATAAGCAACAGCTTGATAACATGATAAACATTTAAAAAGATGAAACGCAAACAAAGTTGCTCATTGGATCAGAGCTGTTGAAGGATGTGTTTTTGAAGCAGAAAAAAACTTTACAAAGTACACTCAAAAGATCAATATTTTACCATAACATCTCTCAGAACTTAGTCTAAAAAGAAAAGAAAAATTTCAGGATCAGCCACTTTCTGTATTTTTCAAATCGTGAGCATCAAGTAATTACTGCTAATAATGTCTTTATTAACCACCTGTACCCAGTAAAAACTACATTTGACATAAACTTCAAAGCTTCAGTGAAGTTTTATGCTGTTTTCTATTAAGCTCAGTGGTGAAATGTAACTATTTACTCAAGTACTGTACTTACAGTACAATTATGATGTACTCAACTTCAGGATTTCCTTTTCAAGCTATGTCACACTTCTACCCCACAGATTTTTACATGTATAACACACGCTCCTTTGGCAGTTTATTAGGAACACCTATTGTAGCTAAAACAACTGCAGTCTAGTAAAACAGTCCTACAATAAATCCTCCCATCATGAAGGTTATAATGTTCATTTTTTTATTACCTCTGTCAAGGAGGTGTTGTCCCCTGTGTCTGTTGGTTTGTTGGTTTGTTTATTTGTCAGCAGGATTAGGCAAAAAGTACTGAACTGATTTACACCAAACCTGGTGAAGGGATGGGGAATAGGCCAGGGAACATTCAGTTTTGGGGCAAATCTGGTTAAAGTGGCAAATCCAGGATATTTTTTAAATATAACTTTGATTAAAGGAGCTATTGTACATTTTGCTATTGCTACATGGCCAGTATCAGCATTAACAGCTGTTTACTCACCAGTCTTGACAAGAGAGAGTTACAGAACAAGATGTTATAATACTACCTCTGAGCAGTGCTACCTTCAGGGCAGACTGGACGCTACAGTGATGAGAAATGGTAAAGTGATGAGACAGGTAAACTAGGCCAGGGCTAGCTGGTTAGCATGCTAACTTCAGTAGAGGAAGAGAAATAATAGAAATAGAAGCAAAACAAAAGGGTTATTTTCCATTGCTGGAGACAGCTGCTGGTGAGTAAAGGAAAGAAGTTTAATGCTTCACGCACAACATTTGTACCAGACTGGTAAGTAAACGTGTTGGCTAACTTACAAATAGCATTTTTCAATAATAATGCAGGAACTTTGATGTAAAAAAAATCAGATCCATTCTGATCCAGATCAGAAGATTATCCATTGTCATCTATGATTTTGTACAATTTGGTGAAGATCCAAATAATAATCCAGATTCTGTGGAGCTAGACAGGAGGACGCTGCAGTTTGTGGTGCTGTTGAACTGTGCTTGTGTTCATTCTCACCCTCTCTTCAGGGAATATGTATCATCTAAGACCATCAACAAGGTGATTCAGGTTCATGACCGGATCTTCTGCTGCATGGCTGGCTCACTCGCAGACGCTCAGGCCGTCATTAAGACTGCTAAATTCCACCTGTCCTTCCACAGGTGCCACGCACACATATGAATGCATTTGCACATAGCACAAATATGCACACATGATGTAAGCACATGTCTACACACAACCAAAAGATATTGTTGTTGATCCTCCCTAACCCATAGCGTCCAGATGGAGACCCCTCCGCTGGTGATTGCAGCAGCGTCGGTGCTGAAAGAACTGTGTTACAAAAACAAAGAGGAGCTGCAGGCCGGCTTCATGACAGCAGGCTGGGACAGGAAGAAAGGGCCACAGGTAGGTAGTAGTTATTACTTAGTAAGTCCACCTTGCTTTATGTACATGTGCACTACTGATCTCCTCCATCCTTCCCCAGGTGTACGTGGTGTCCTTAGGCGGGATGTTAATCAGTCAGCCCGTTACCATCGGTGGCTCAGGCAGCACTTACATCTACGGCTACGTTGACGCCAAATACAAACCCAACATGAGCAGAGAAGAATGCCTTCAGTTTGCCACTAATGGTACTGTCATATTATTTTACTTATGTACACAAATTCAAATACATTTGTACTCGTTTTGTCAGGGTGTTTTACGTCAGGATTTGAAAAAGGATGAATATGAACAAGGTAGCAGAAAATGAGAATTCATAAAAAAATCTTTTGGTTTTCCACAAAAGTTCAACATCTCTATGTGCAGTCTTAAGTCATGAAGATGACTTGGAAAAGTATTAAAGTACAAGTATGAAAATGTTACCTACTATGAGAGGTTGGATTAATATTCAGAGGAAGGAGTTCAGACTTAGAGGAGAAATCTTCTGTTTGCACTTTGGAGAAAGAGTTCATGTAAATTAGATGTTTGTTGGTGGATCAGTAGTTGTAGTCTGGAGCTGTGTAAATGTTACAAACTGTTCAGCTTGACCTGCTGTAAATATCCCTGCATCTTGTTCCTGTCCGTCTTCCTTTGTCTTCCTCCCTCCTCTGCCCTCCCTTTACCTCATCCCTCTCTTCCTGTGCTGCAGCTCTTGCTTTGGCCATGGGCAGAGACAACGTCAGCGGGGGCGTGGCTCACCTGGTGGTGATCACGGAAACCGGGGTGGAGCATGTGGTTGTGCCTGGTGACAAGCTGCCCAAGTTCCATGATGAGTGACCACCTGACACAGTTGAAATATATTTTCTTGTATGGTGGAGTAATTATTTGGATTCCCTAAGCCACAACTTTATTACTAATCTGCTCTGTCAAATCACACACACACACACACACACACACACACACACTCACCTGAAGAACAGGTTAGACACGTGGATTTTTAGTTTGTTGCCTGCACATGAGTAACTGTGATCATATGTGGAAACATATTTGAGTTTGTGTTTTTATGCTCTGATTCAAACTCTATTCCAAGGCCACGGTCAACACTGTCATCATTTCCATTATAAAACCAGGTTTCTGTCTGCCTTCTTATGTGTCCAGGTCACGTGTTGTGTTGTTTTTTTAACATATGGAAATATGTGAAATAAAAATGAATATTTTCCAAAACTTTATCATTCTTCCTCTTTTTTTCTTTCCTTACTTCAGTTCCGTGCTTCAACATATCTTTAAGGATTTGTGATGTGTTCCTGTTCTTGTTTATATATTGTTAATATCTATATCTGTTTATTGATTTTTATTTCTTAATATTTTTAATACAAATATTTAGTGTTTGTGGCAGTGCGATGCCTTTGTGGCAGTTAGTTGTACCATTAAAAAGTGATGCGCACTCCTCGCTGATTTGTAAAGTAGGTAGCCTTGGTTTCAGTGAAACAGTCGTTTGAGGCTATGACTGGTGCACAGCTCGTTGCAGAGGAGGGAACCTTTAACTTTCAATTTCGATTTAGGAAAACATGGAGTCCGTCTGATGTTTGACTGTAGAATTGATTTGGTAAAACAGACAGTTCTGCAGCATTTTATAAAGTTTCCGACAACAAGGAAACGACATAAACCGGGACTGAACGCTTCGGTGTGACCTGTTCTCCCCTGCGGTCAGGTCAGGTAGAGTCGGTGCTGTCGCTGCCGGAGTCTCTGCATCATCATGTCGGGAGGAACCGGGCCAGAGTGGTTGTCTCAGGAGGTGAAAACCGGAGTAAGTAAAAGGTTTTTGAATGTCTCTGAGAGAGCGGGTGGTCTGATAATGTGTGAACCGCTGCTGTTGGCCCACTGCTGGGCCGCATGCGGAACTGACCGTTACAAGTGCAAGGTATTCATTCTGATCGTTTCCTCTGTTTGTAGACAACCATCATTGCCGTAGAGTATAATGGAGGGGTCGTGCTGGGCTCTGACTCCCGGGTGTCGGCGGGGTAAGTTGGTGCGTGTGAACGCGCGTGTGCGTGTGTTTCAGGAAAGTAACTAAGTACTGTACTTAGTGCAGTTTTGCGGTAGGCTACTGAGGCCTGCTTTATTGTGTGTTTCCACATGCTACTAAACACTTCTACTGCACTAGAGAGTTGGGGTTAGATTTTAACACGATGAATATAATCATCCTAGAAAACACATCACATTGTTAAAGATTAAACCAGTGACTTCCGGCACTTTTGCTTTTGTTTGCACAAAAAAGCAGTGTGTAGTAGGAGTCCATGGTCACGGTCCAGGGGTCTGTTTCAACTGTTCCAGGCTTAAAATGATCCAATATTTAACAAAACAAAGAAAAAAGTCCAACATGTGAACACAATGTGTTCTCATTAATCATCTTACAACCCCTCTGATTTAACTAGTGACCCTTTGGAGGGGCCTGACCCCCAGGTTGAGAACCACCAGACTGAAATACCTGATTGTATATAAACTAGTTGATGCTAACTCCACCCTGATGGCTCAGTATTAACTATCTAATAATGTCTTATATAATAATACATCAGTCAGAGGGGTGAAATAAGTTCTTTTACTTTGATACCTTAACTACATTTGTTGAAAACACTTCTGCACTTTTATTTAAGTAGGATTTTTTACGCAGGACTTGTATTAGTAACAGAGTATTTTTGAATTGTTGTATCGGTACTTTCACTTAAGTAAAGAATCTCAGTACTTCTTCCACCACTGTGTTTCTTTTCTGAAGCTTCTCAAGCAAACTAACCTAAAATCCTCTCCATCTCTCCTCATGCACAGTATGTCCTCTTCTTGTCTCCACCCGTCAATCACACACACTCTCTGTCCTCATCCCTCCATCCAGAGCATCAGTGGTGAACAGGGTGATGAACAAACTCTCTCCTCTCCATGACAAGATCTACTGTGCTCTGTCAGGATCTGCAGCAGACGCTCAGACCATTGCTGAGATAGTCAACTACCAGCTAGATGTCCACAGGTAAATACACAGTGAACGGAGACTGATGGACTTATTACTCTTTTATTAAACACATAATGGCAAGCTGTAGTCAAACTCTGACATGTGATACCTTCCTCATTTCAAATGTGCTAAAAAACTAGCAAGGAGGTATTTTCATATTTAATGTTTTCATCGTTCACATTAATTACTAAATTACTACTGGCAGTTTAAATATAAAGATATCAGTATCATATCAACCTTTAGAATACTCTAAATCACAATGCACATCGCTTTTGTCTTTCTCTTTTTATAAGATATTCTGTTCTTCTTCCGTCAGTACCGAGATAGGTGAGGACCCCCAGGTTCGCTCAGCTGCCACTCTGGTGAGGAACATCTCGTACAAGTACAAGGAGGAGCTGTCAGCACATCTCATTGTGGCCGGCTGGGACAGGAGAGATGGAGGGCAGGTCGGTAAACACATGTAGATGACTGCTGCCTGGAGGGAAGATATTAAGCTTTAGACTAGGAAGATAAAACAAAATTGTCCAAATGAATGTTTCTACAACTTTTGCTCGGCTGACCTTGAGGTCACTTGATATTTAGAGCAGCTGCTAATGTTTTGAAAGATATTATCTAGCCAACACACTTGATGTGATAGGTGTCGGTACAGGATTACATCTCACCCTGTCTTCTTCCTCTCTGCTCCTGTGCCCTTTGACCTCTCGCAGGTGTTTGCCACCCTGAACGGTCTCCTGACGAGGCAGCCTTTTGCAGTTGGGGGCTCCGGCAGCTCATATGTTTATGGGTTCGTTGATGCTGAGTATCGCAGGGGAATGAGCAAAGAGGAGAGTCAGAAGTTCGTTGTCAACAGTAAGTGTTTTGTTGTTGTTGTTGTTGTTGTTGTTGTTGTTGGGTGATGACAGAGAAGCCAGACATTTGCTCCTTCTTGGATCAATCATTCTGTTATTTTATTTAATGTGATATTAGACATTTTGTCTGATGAAAACTAAATCATGTGTTCAGTCTCCTCACCGGTCTCACCTCCCTCTCCTTCTTGTAGCTCTCTCTTTGGCGATGAACCGCGATGGCTCCAGTGGCGGCGTGGCCTATATCGTCGCCATCGACGAGCACAGCACAGAGGAGAGAGTCATTCTTGGAAATGAATTACCGACCTTCTTTGATCAGTGATCAGTATATGGCTTTTCTATCTGTAGTGTGCGAAGCCACTGAAATGCTAAATGCAGTTAGGCGTTTGTTTTCCTCACAATAGCCATAGCTCATTTTTGACTCACCTGTCAACTTCTCAACTGTTAACTCAGCTTGTAAACTGAATGTTGGACAAGTATACTTTACTCATCATTCTAATAAAAGAATAAAAACCTGTACCCCTCTCCAACTCCAAAAGCTATTTCAAGTGTGTTATCAGGTGGCTTTTGCTTGCTCACACACACGGCTCATCATTGAAAGACTTTGAAATACAACAAAAAGAAGCTTCCAATAGGTGACATTGATTGATTTGCCTGTTGAGTTCACTGACACTAGGTAGCTGTTAATGTCAGACCATGCATGTAACTCACCAGAGGGATGATGGTGGACTTTTTGTCAGCTCAGTCTCTTGACCAGAGACTCTGACTATCAAACAGTCTGTTTCTCTAGACAAGGGGTCATTCAAGGCCACGCCAGTCTCTTCAACCTGCTGCCTTATTCTGTCAATGAGCCTGTTGCATGACAACAGTGCAACCCATAATTTGTTTTAATGGGCCTGAGGAACTAAAGGTGAATTAACAAAACCTGTAGAACCCCTTATATTCCTTAAGCCTCACTATGGATACTCCCACATGTTCTCAGCAGCTGTCTGAGGAATTCATTCTGACAAACATATCGCCAAAAAGGGAAAGTTAAAGCTGTTACACCACTGAAGGATTATGGCACCCATTTTCTCTGCACTTGACAGTAGTTTTGTTTAATCCCAGTATTAAGATAAGATTTTTGGTCATGCTGCATGATCTGAACTGGAAATGTATTAAATAATTAAATAATTAGTCCATGTTATGTTCGAATGAAGAATGAAGAATGATGTTGCAAACACCAACTGTGAATGTTATGAAGTTTTCATCCAGGATAAGGATCTGGCTATTTAGAAGGAATAATAATAATAATAAGAAGAAGATTATGATGATGATGATGATGATGATGATGATAATTAGTAATAGTTCACTTGTGTAACCACTCAGTTTAAGCATCTTAAGCTGTGTCTCACTGCAGTCTTTGGTTTTGAGCTGCAGTGTTTCAGGGAAACCCCTGCTGCTGCCAGATAATGAAACTGAAAGTGAATGAAAACTAGAACTGGTCTCGCGGCAGAGCAGGTCATACGAGGACGGCTGCTGCTGAAAAATGGCAGAAAATAAATTCATCCTCCACAAAGTCGCTGCTTTGATTTTAGCAGTTTGCGTCGACCTGTCCTTGTTTTACGCATCGGGACTGGTAGTGACGCACGGCGTCTTTGGACATCTTGTCCGTCTCTGGGTTTCTGCGGCTCTCCGGTGTGTGGCACTAACTGCTGTATGTCTGCTCACAATCGGACACTTCAGGCCGTTGCTGGTTCGTATTATAGCTGCGCACAGTCTGCTCCCCGCGGTGTTTGAGACCGGGACCAAGGCGCTCTACCATGAGGAGAGCCAGTGCGGCCAGCTGGCGGGTATGCGCTGCTGGCTGCTGTGCACCGCAGCGTCGCTGGCTGCCGCACTGTTTTGGGAGATCACCATCCCGGACACCGACGAAGCGGCCGCCGGTAAAGAGACAAAGCAGAAGGCTAGAGATCTGTTTATGAGAGTCCTCCGGCTGTTCAGACCCGACTATCCCCTGCTGCTGGGAGGGTTTGTGTTCTTGTCCCTGGCTGTTCTCTGTGAGTACAGATGATGATGATGATGATGCTGCTGATGATGATGATGATGATGATGCTGATGATTTCAGTCTAAGGTAGTGATGCTAAGATAATGATGCAGACTGATACAGATATGAGAACAGTGAAAAGTATTATTAAAAACACTCATGATTTTAATTATTAGCATTATTAGCATTATTAGCATTTTAAATTTTGAGTCTCACTGTTGGAATATAAACACTGGCCTAGGAGGAGTTGTCACTCTTGGTATATACAGGACTACATTCATGATAATCTGATGTATGCTCTTTGTATGTGTCTGTCTGTGTACCTGTGTGTGTCTCTTCTCAGGTGAGATGTTCATCCCGTTCTACACTGGCAGAGTCATTGACATCTTGGGTGGTCAGTTCCAGCAGAGTGAATTTATATCTGCACTGCTCTTCATGGGCCTGTACTCTCTGGGAAGGTATGGCACAATGTTTTCCCTCCACAGTCAGCCAGCAGCCTGTGTCTGTGGCTCACTGCTTATATCTAACTGACTGTGTCTTTGATTATTCAGCTCTGTGAGTGCAGGCTGCAGAGGGGGTCTTTTACTTTGTGCCATCAGTTCCTACACATGCAGAATGAAAGTCAAACTATTCGAGGCTTTGACCAAACAGGAAATTGGATTCTTTGAGACCATAAAGACAGGTAAGACTCAGTTCTGATGTGTGTTTAATTTTTAGGTGCACGTGAAGGGCAGAAGTCAGGTCGAGATCTAACATTACGTAAAAAGACAGGACAAGATTAGACAGGGCATTTCAGGACAAAACTAAAATGGCTGTCAGTAGAGCGCATACTTCTGCCAAGGCCAAACAATCCTACACATCAGTGACATATTATCTGTATCTGCGCCAAATTGTACAAATTTATAGATCTCCATAAGCCTGAGTTTTTACATCAAGATCCATGCGTTATTTCCTGAGAAATTGATTAACATGTTGAAAAATGGCCTATCTCACAATGACAAGGAAAGTGATGAAACATTCCTGGATCCGCTCCTTTAACTAGATCTGCTCCAAAATTTAATGGACTCTTCCCTGGCCTATGCCCCATCCCTCCATCAAGTTCAGGTTTAATGCAGGACTATTGTATTAGACTCCATTAGTTAAGAGAGGGGGTGGCACAGTGCGGTGGTTAGCACTGTTGCCTCACAGTGACAAGGTTCTGGGTTTGAACCTCAGTGTGGAGTTTGCATGTTCTCCCTGTGTGTGGGTTCTCCCCGGGTACTCTGGCTTCCTCCCACAGTCCAAAGACATGCACAGTAGGTTAATTGGCGAGTCTAAAGGGCCCATAGATGTGAATGTGAGCATGACTGATTGTTTTACTCTATATATCAGCCCTGTGATAGACTGACCACCTGTCCAGGTCCAGTCCTGTCCCCCGCAACCTTATAAGGACAAGCGGTATAGCTGATGGATGGGGGATGGATAGTTGCAGAGGCAACAACACAGAATGAGACAATGCAGGTCAGGACAGGATAGGACAAAGCATTTTGAACAAGACAGGTCAAGCTAGACATAAGATGGGACAAGACAAGTAGACACAGGACAAAATAAAACAGGACAGACGAGAATGTAACAAGACACAACATACGACAGAAAGACAGAGGATAAACTCTTAATTTTCTGTGCAGGTGAAATCACATCCAGGTTGTCTAAGGACACCACCCTGATGGGAAGAACAGTGTGCCTGAATGTCAACGTGCTGCTGAGGACATTCATCAAGACGGTGGGTATGATCTCCCTGATGATGAATCTGTCATGGAAGCTGACATTCCTCGTACTGATGGAGACACCAATCACTGGCCTCATTCAGAACATCTACGACACACACTACCAGGTAAAAGAAATTATTTTTTCAATGTTTCAGAAAATCAGAAAATATTTTGCCCTGATTTGAGACAACCTATTCAAGTTAAGTTAAATCTCATTGATGTACCCATTCTCCTTTGTTATACCTTCCTCAGAGGTTGTCCCTGGCGATGCAGGGCTCACTGGCTTTAGCAAATGATGCAGCAAGCGAGGTGGTATCCAGTATTCGTGTGGTACGGAGCTTTAACACAGAAAAACATGAGGCCCGTCGCTATGACGACCGCTTGATGGACACACATGCCCTCAAGACTCGCCGGGACATAGTCTCGGCTGTTTACCTGCTGGCACGGAGGGTAAGAAGCTTGTCATACTTAGTGAAACTGTGTTTTTGGGAGATCAGGTGATGTTGAGCCTATCATTGTATATTACCTTATTTAACAGTATTTGTTCCTTTCTGTGTGTCTTTCTATAGTTGACAGGGTTGGGCATGCAGGTCTTCATGTTGTACTATGGCAGGCTGTTCATCCGGAGTGGACAGATGACCACGGGCAATCTTGTTTCCTTCATCCTCTACCAGTCAAACGTTGGAGACAACATAAGGGTATCCCATAATGCTCTGTGGATTGTTGTCAGTCAGGGCTGGAAACTGCAAGCAACAAAAAGCAGTAGCTAGTTTAGGACTTTGGCAAGGACCACAGTATTTATTTAGCATATGTCATACACAAGAGACTCAGCTCAATGTGCTGTACAAAAGCATATGAAAAAGTTAAAAATACAAAAATTAAGAAGAGCNTATGACGACCGCTTGATGGACACACATGCCCTCAAGACTCGCCGGGACATTGTCAGGGCTGTTTACCTGCTGGCACGGAGGGTGAGAAGCTTTTATTACTTTGTGAAACTGTGTTTTCGGGAGATCAGGTGATGTTGAGCCTATTATTGCATATTACCTTATTTAACAGTATTTGTTCCTTTCTGTGTGTCTTTCTATAGTTGACAGGGTTGGGCATGCAGGTCTTCATGTTGTACTATGGCAGGCTGTTCATCCGGAGTGGACAGATGACCACGGGCAATCTTGTTTCCTTCATCCTCTACCAGTCAAACGTTGGAGACAACATAAGGGTATCCCATAATGCTCTGTGGATTGTTGTCAGTCAGGGCTGGAAACTGCAAGCAACAAAAAGCAGTAGCTAGTTTAGGACTTTGGCAAGGACCACAGTATGTCATACACAAGAGACTCAACTCAATGTGCTGTACAAAAGCATATGAAAAAGTTAAAAATGCATGTTGTAAATAAAAAAATTAAGAAGGGGGGCGTTGAAGGGGCTATTTGTAAGTTTTGCTATTGCTACATAGCTATCATTAGCATTAACACCTGTTTACCTACCAGTCTTGCCAAAAGCTTCAGCCATCATTGCATTTACAATACAAGAGGTTAGAAGCAGTGCTACTTCTTCAGGGCAGTCTGGACACTACAGTGACTCGGTATTGGAAAGTGACTTGACATGCTGGAGCTAACTGGTTAGCATGCAAACTGCAGTAGAGGAAAAGCTGTGACAGTAATAGAGCAAAACAAGAGGGCTGCTGAAAGTTTGATGCTGAACTTTTCATGCTCTCAATGCTAATGTTGGCTATGTAGCAATAGCAAAACGTACAAATAGCTCCTGTAACAACTGCTTGGTTAAAATGAGCATACACATAAGCTCTACTAAAAATGTTTTGAGGTTGCTTTTAAATGAGTATGAGCTCTTGTGTCAACAGGTAGACAGCAAG